>NW_027530857.1:4979157-5028791 GCF_008692635.1 Crocuta crocuta
GGGGCCCGAGAGCGCGGGGGCGGCTTTCTTTCTTTCTCTCTCTCTCTCTCTCTCTTCTTTTTCTGGCTCCTGCGGGTTCCCCCTGCCGGGAAGTGCCCTCGCTCTAGCTTTCTAGGGCTCAGCTCCCAGTCTCCTCCGAAGCGCGCTTTGCAGGCGCCTTTCCTCAGTCTGGGTCTCCCCGGGCTCTGTTTTGCTGGGCAACATCCCATGCGAGGCTCGGCAGACCTACTGGCGGTTGGGTTCAGCCCTTGCAGCGCTAACACCTGCGGAGTCTGAGGCTCCTGCCAAAAGGCATAAAGCAGAGGAGGAAAAATTCATTGCCTTAATAACGAAAATGATAAACCTGTGCTGTCTTAGAGAAGAATGTCTGAGTAGGTGCTGATTACCTCCCACAATCACACAACAACTTTCTTTAAAAGAATTTGCACTGGGCCGTGTTAAAACGCTAGGGTTCTTATTTTGCTTTTAAATCAGACTTCACGACGGTTAGGAACTTAAAGTTGGGAACTGAACTCTTTTCCAAATCGATAAATCTTTCCAGAACAGGGGGAAAAAAAAAAACAACCAATCTGGGAAGTTGTAGTTCTGTAAATTAGAATGGGGAGTATGTGAGGATCCAATTTGGAGGGAGCCAGGGAGAGGAGGAGGAGGAGCAAGAAGGGATGGAAGAGTTTGGCGGTTTTGGAGTAAGACAAAAAGTTTAGCAAGCAGCCCACTCCCCCTTCACCCCCTACCCCCCATCCAGAAATCTTTAAACCCTGAAGGAATGGGGGAAAGAAGACTGTGGACCGGAGTTGGGTAGGAGGTGATTCCTTATGCCTCATTTCACTTTTCTTTTTTCCCCCCCAAACCTCTTGCTTCAAAACAGCTGCGTTTCTGGATTAAGTCCACAAGTGAGGACTAAGGGCATGGATAGGCTAAATCTGCGTTGTAGAAGCTCTCATCTGCAGGATGAATGAGCCCTGAAGGTAAAAACTCCCTTCCCACCTCTTAGAAAAATACTTTAAGTGAAAACAAGCACTTTGGGCCTTTTCTACTTTATATTAGTTCAGATTTCCCAGATCCATCTTTGCCTTGTTATTTAAGCGTCTGTATTTAGTCCAGTCCTCAAACAGATTTTAAACACTTTGAAGGCAGTGGACTCATCCCTAAAAACTTTAAATCTCCTGCCCAACTGAAAAGATGCACAGTGAGTATCTTTGGATGATGGTGCTAAGGCATGATTAATAACCATGCAAGGCATCTAGTTGGTCATGTTGTCATTTATTGGCACATAATAATCCTTGGATTCTATGTCTTCAACGCATTTCCCAAACAGTTCAATACAGAGAGACCACCAGGCAGTGGTTGACGGTCATTAATAAAAATAACTGATGTATTAGAATTCATAGTTAAGATAGGAATGCTTCCTTTTCAGATGTTTCTCAGGATTACTGCTGCTAGTAGCAGTTTGCTGAAAGTTTTTTTTTTAAACCCTTGAACTCATTTTGTTACCCATCAAAAATGAGGACTCAGTGAAACATTAATTTTCTAAAATTGCTGCATATTTAAATGTGATTGTAATTGCTCCTTAATGTTTTAAAATTATAACATTGATACCAAATGCTTTAGAATCGAAAGAGCAGTCTATTGGGCTTGGCATTTTTGTATAAAATAGTCTATTACATAATGGATGACGGGATTATCCCATCCATATTATTTGGCTTAACCTAAATGCCAGGTTTCAACACTGGGAGAAAAAAAGCTCAAGAGACTTAAAATAGATTGCATATTTAGTTTTCTCCTTTGCTTCTACTAGACTTTCAGGTATGCCGCTCACCTGTCGTTTCAATAATTGCATTAACTGCCTGGTCACACTTTAGAATTACCCCATGAACTTTGAAAAATTACCATTGGCTAGAGGTAGTATTCAGAGGTCTCATATATCCTTCACCTTATTTCCACCACTGGTACATTTTACGTACCCTTTTTTACATCCTATGTATCTATAGTAACAATCAGGAAATTGACATTGTTGTAAAGTGTTCCTGTAATTCTGTGTCATCTCATCACCTGTAGATTTCTGTAACTTGATAGTGATTGTGCCACAATCAAGACAGAACTAGTCCAACACCACAAAGTTCTTCCTTCTTTCCGGACCATCCCTAACCCCTGGCAACCACGCATCTAGTCTCCATCTCTATTATTTTGTCATTTTGAGAATGTTACATAAATGGATTCTTAGAAGCTTGTGACCTTTTGAGATTTTCTTCTGCATTCAGCATAATGCCATTGAGATTGACAAGTTGACATATATAGGAACAGTTTATTCCTTTTTATTACTGAGATGTATTCCATCATGTGGATGTACCACACTTTAATTATTCATCTACTGTAGGACAGTGTGGTTGTTTCCTTCTTGGGGACTATTACAAATAATCCTGCTTTGAACATTTTTGTATGTACAGGTTTATGTATGGATGTAAGTTTTCATTTCTCTGGGATAAATGCCCAGCAGTGTGATTGCTGGCTCATATGGTAAGTATATGTTTAGTTTTTAAGAAGCTGCCAAACTGTTTTCCAGGAATGCTGTACTATTTTACTTTCCCAGCAGCAATGCACGAGAGGGTCAGTTTCTCCCATCCTTGTCAGAATTTTGTAGTTCACCTATTCTGATAGGTTCGTACTGATCTCTTACTGTGGTGTTATTAATTTGCATTTCCCCAGTGATTAGTATGTTGAACATCTTTTTGTGTTGTTATTTGTCATTCACATATTCTCTTCAAAGAAATGTCTCTTCCTGCCTTTTGCCCATGTTCTCATTGGATTGTTGTTTTACTATTGTTTTGAGAGTTCTTCATAAATTCTAGATGTGAGTCCTTCAGCAGACATGTGGTTTACAAGTAGTTTGTCTTAGTCTTTTCATTCTCTTAAAAAGATCTTTTGGAGAGCAAAGTCTTTAGTTTTGAGGAGATCTGATCTTTTGATTTTTTTCTTTTATGGATCATGCTTTTGGTAACTAGTCTAAGAACTTGCCACCAAATCCTAACCCTGAAGTCCTTTTCCTATGTTTTCTTCTAAAAGTTTTATAGTCTTAACATTTTACATGTGAGCCCATGATCCATTTTAAGTTAATTTTCGTGTAAGGTGTGAAGTTTAGATTGAAGTTCATTTTTTGCTTGGGAATATCCAATTTGTTGAAAGACCATTCTTCATGGTACTGCTTTTGCACCTTTGCAAAAACTCAGTTAGTAGNCTGTTTTGTTCTATTGATCAGTATGTCCATCTCTCGATAAGTACCACGCTATCCTAACAACTGTGGCTATGTACTAAGCCTTGAAATTGGGTACACTGATTCCTTTGAGATTATTTCCTGTGTGTGTGTGTGTGGCTACTCTAGTTCCATTCCCTTTCTATACAAATTTTGGAATAATCCTTTGTGTATCTGCAATAAATCTTGCCTGCAATAAATCTAGGTATTGTGTTAAAACTGTATATCAATTTGGGAAGAATTAACACCTTTGGAAAGAATGTGAGGTCTCCCACTTTATGAACACAATGTGTATCTCCACTTATTTAGATCTTGTTTGATTTCCTTCATTAGCATTTTGTAGTTTTCAGCATACAAGCTCTGAACATGTCTATTAGATTTTTACCTACGTGTTGTGCAATTGCAAATGTTACTGTATTTTTAATTTCTGTTTACGTGTGTTTGCTGCTTAGAGATTGACTTGATTTGTGTATGTTGATCTTGTATTCTGTGAGTTTGCTGTACTCACTTATTTGTTCTGGGAGGTTTTTTTGTTGATTTGTTGGTTTGTTTTGGATTCCTTGGGATTGTTTTATAGAGTCATGTTATCTGCAAATAGGGAGTTTTAGTTCTTTGTTTTATTTGCTTTTCTTGCCTCATTGGTTAGAACTTCCAATACTATGTTGAGTAGCGGTGGTGAAATGGAACAGCCTTCTTTAATTCCTGGTCTTAGAAGGAAGGCCATCAGTATTTCATCATTCAGTAGGGTGATAGCTACAGATTTATTTATTTTTTAAGTTTTAAAAATCAATTTGAGGAAGTTCCCCTTATTTATGGTTTTCTGAGGGTTTTTATCATGAATTGATACTGAATTTTGTCAAGAACTTTTTGTGCATCAGTTGATAGGATTTTGTGATTTTTCTTTTTTAGCCTATAAATATGGTAGATTATATTGATTGATTTACAATTGTTGAACCAGCCTTGTATCCCAGGAATAAATACCACTAGGTCACTAATATTTGCCAATATTTTGTTAAGGATTGCTGCATTAATATTCATGAGGGATATTAGACTATAATTTTCTTTTTTTTCCTTTTTTTTTCTTCCTCCCTCCTTCTCCCTTCCTTCCCTCTTTCTCCCTCCCTCCATCTCTCTCTCTCTCTTTCTTTTTCTCTTTCTTTCTTTCTTTCTTTCTCTCTTTTCTTGACTGTATTTGTCTAGCTTGAGTATCAGGATAATATTGGCTTCCAAAAATTACTGGAAAGTGTTCTGCCTTTTCTATTGTAGGGAAAAAAGTACATAGTCATTGGTGCTAATTCTTTTTTTAATGTTTGGTAGAATTTTCTGGTGAAACAGTCTGAACCTGGAGATTTCTTTTTCTGGAATTTGAAAATAACACATCCAATTTCCTTACTAGGTACAGTGCTTTTCATAATATCTATTTTATATTGTGGAGGTTGGGATTGGTGATGTCTTTTTGGGGACTGGTTTATGTTATCTAAATTGTCAAATCTGTGTGTGTAGTATGCTCTTACTATTCTTTTGATGGCTGGAGGATCTATAGTGATATCACATATTTCTGTTTCATTCCTAATATTATTAATTTGTGTCTTGTCTTTTTTTCTTTGATAGTCTTGCCAGAGATTTGTCAATTTTATCATTTTTTTCCCAAAGAACAATGTTTTTGTTTCACTGATTTTCTCTATTTTTTCTGTTTTTAAAAAAGTTTCATAGATTTCTACTCTTATCATTATTATTCTTTCCCTCTGTTTGCTTTGGGTTTACTTTACTCTTTCTTTCCTAGATTCTTGAGATGTGATTTTGGATTTCTGTTTGAGTATTTTCCTGCTTTCTAATATGTCTTGAGTACTATAAATTTTCCTCTCAGTGCTGTTTTTGCTACATCTTGTAAGTTTCCCTTTCATTCAGTTCAGTGTATTTTCTTGTTTTCATTGAGGCTTCTTCTTTGTCCCTTGGGTTATTTAGAAGGGTGTTGTTTAAATTCCAAGTGTTTGTTTATTTTCCTGTTATCTTTCTGCTGCTGATGCCTAGTTTGACTTCATTATTATCAAAGGATATACTCTCTGTGATTTAATTCTTTGAAATTCCTTGAGGCTTGTTTCACAATCTAGGATTTGATCCATGAGTTATATCAATGTTTGTTCACTGCAGCTCTATTATTTGGTACATAACATTTGGAATCACTATGTCTTCTTGGTAAATCAACACTTTTATTATTATGTGATGTCTTGTCCATCTCAGTCCCTCACAATTTTTCTTGCTTTTAATTCTAGTTTTTCTAATGTTAATATAGCCTTTTTTAAGAATTCTTTTTTGACGAATGATTGTATAGTATATCTTTTTCCATCCTTCTATTTTCACCCTACCTATATCAGTTTATTTGGGTATTTTTTTAAGTTTATTTACTTATTTTTAGAGGGAGAGCATGAAGAAGGGAGAGGAAAAGAGAGAGGGGGAGACAGAGATAATCCCAAGCAGTCTCTGCATACTGCATGGAGGACTTAAACACATGAACCATGAGATCATGACCTAAGCCAAAATCAAGAGTCAGATGCCTAACCAACTGAGCTGCGCAGGTGCCCCAATATCAGTATTTGGAGTGAGGTTCCTGTAAACAGCATACTGTTGGGTCATCTTTTTTATTTTTTTGTCCATTCTGTTAGTCTTGTTTCCTTAGTTGGTATATTTAGACCATTTATATTAAATTTAATTATTGACATATTATGATATGTCTGCAATCTTATTTTTATTTTACATTTGTTCTCTTTTTCATTTATCTTCCTTTCTTTTCCTTGCTCTCCTGCAGGATACTTGAACCTTAAAAAAATGCCGTTTTGACTTATCTATCACACTTTTGAATGTATCTCTTTGTATGCCATTTTTAGTGGTTGCTCTAGAATTGCGTTATGTATACATAACTTAACACAGTCTATCGATATTAGCCATTTACCGGTTCAACTGATATGTTGAAATTTTCTTTTCCTTTATATCCCTTTACCTTTTCCTCCACTTACAATATAATTTCTTAACTATTTCCTGTATACATTTAGAACCTCATAAGATAGCGTTATCATTTTTGGCTCAATAGTCAAACATTTAGAAAACTGAAGAGGGGAAGGAAAACCTAATGTACTTATCCATATATTTATTATTTCTGTTGCTTTTCTTCCTGATATTCCAAGGTTCCTTCTCCTATCATTTCCTTTCTGTTTAAAAAATTCTTTAGCTGTTCTTTTAGGGTAGGTCTCTTGTGACAAAGTATCTTAGTTTACCTTCATCTGAGAATGCCTGGATTCACCTTCCATCCCTGGAAGGTATTTTTGGTAGATATAGAATTCTGAGTTTGACAGTTCCTTTTTTTCCAAGACTTGAAAAATATCACATTGCTTCCTTCTGGCCTCCAGGGCTTTGGGTGAGAAGTCTGCTGTCATGTTGGTGTTTTCGTTCCCGTATAAATAAGATGTTGTTCTTTCCTTGCCACTTTAGAGATTTATTATTTTTTTCTTTAGTTTTCAGAAGTCTGACCATAATGAGCCTTATTGTGGATTTCTATGGGTTTATCCCTCTTGTTTTCACTTACCTTTATGAATCTGTTGGTTTCTGCCTCTTGCCAAATTTGGAGACTTTTTTAGCCATTAAGTTTTTAAATACATGTTCAACCCTATCCTCTTCCTCCTCTCCTTCCTGGTCTCTAATGGTTTGAATGTTAGATGTCTCTTTCTGTTGTACTATCAGTCTCTGACGCTCAGCTTGATTTTTAAAGACCTATTTTCTCTCTATCTTCCGATTGCGTAATTCGTATTGTCATGTTCAAGATCATTGATTCTTTCTTTTATCACCCCCCCATTCATCCATTTGTTTTTTTTTTGTCTTGTTTTGTTTTGTTTGTTATTGTATTTTCCAATTCTATAATACCCTTTTGGTTCTCTTTTATATCTTTGTTTTCTGTGCTGAGATTTCCTAATTTTTTATTTGTTTCAAGCATGTTCACAGTTGCTCATTAAAACATATTTATGATGGCTGCTTCAAATTCTGAAGTTGATAGGGGCACCTGGGTGGCTCAGTCGGTTGAGCGTCCGACTTTGGCTCAGGTTATGATCTCGGGGTTCGAGGGTTTGAGCCCCATGTCGGGCTCTGTGCTGACAGCACAGATTCTGTGTCTGGAAGCCTTTTAATACAGATCTGGCAGAAAAGGTAGGGTGAGGGGAGAGGGAGAAAGGTGCTGCCTTATTGCTGCCTGGTAGGAGTGGAAGTCCATGCCTCTGTTGACACCTGAAAGGAATGGGCTTCCCACCAGGACCCTGTTGGGCATGACTTGGCCTCATCACTGTCCCCCCGTGGCCTCCAGTGACATTGTGGACTGGGGATGGTCTTCTTACTGGGTGGTGGTGAAAGTCCTGACTTTCCAGTAAACCTTCTCTGACACCACTCCAGCTAGGAAGGAAGGAACATTAAAAAAAATTTTTTTTAATGTTTATTTATATTTTGAGAGAGAGAGAGAGAGAGAGAGCATGAACAGGAAAGGGGCAAAGAGAGAGGTAGACACAAAATATGAAGCAGGCTCCAGGCTCCAAGCTGTCAGCACAGAACCCAGTGTGGGGTTCAAACTCATGAACCGTGAGATGGTTACCTGAGCTGAAGTCAGACGCTTGACTGACTGAACTACCCAGGTGTCCCAGGAAGGAACACTTTTTCACTTCTGAGTGTAGTACGGGTCCAGGCTCCTCACACGGTTCCACTGGACACCATTGGGGGGAGGGGGGAGTCACTTATTGCCTTGTGGGGATGAGAGTCTCAGGGTTCTACTTTCCTTCTCTGACACCACTCAGGTAAGAGTGTTGGGGTACATGGCAAGGGTAGAAATCTAGTCTCCAACTCAGTTTTTGCTGATGGACGTGGGGACGGAGCCACAGTTTTCTCTGTGGTATTTGGACTAAAGCCATTACTGTCTAAGCATTTTCTGTCTGGCTACAATGCCCCCTTGTCCTCTGTCTAGAGAGAGCAGGCTTTTGTTGAGGCTTTTTAAAAATCTGTGTTCTCTGGCATTTCTGGCTTGCCAGCTTCCCAGCACCTCATCTGGGATATTTGAGGCAGGAAGAAAGCCCAGGGAATCGCTGAATATTGTTCCTCAGGCGCCATGTTCCCTAGCTCGCTTGCCTGTTTCTCTTCCCTTTGTCTTCAGTCTTCTTATGTTTGTTTTTTTTTAATCATGTCCAGAGTTTTTAGTTTTACTTAGTGGGAATACAGAAAAGTGCCTCTGGTCCACCCTTCTGGAAACAGAAGTCTCAATGTTTTCTAAAAACAGCCTAAATGATTCTGAAAAAGTATAGTCAGAGTCGAGAACCACTGAGCTCTGCCTATCTGTTTAACATCATAGGTTATGAAGGGGTCTTGGTTTCTATTTGTGTTAGGTTTGGGACTATCTTCAAATAACTCTAACATGAGTGGACTGTGTCTTGGCCGGCACTGAAAATACTTTCAAGGAGAGAACAACATCTTATTCTTTGGAAGGCAGCTGAGCCTAGTGGCAGGCTGAGACTTTTGGAGGCAGAGTAGCAGTATTTTAACAAGAATTTTGGTAAGGGTTCTTAGCTTTTTAAAAGTCAATACAAATTGATTCATGGTATCTTGAAGATTAAGTATGCTGTATGTGAAAGATATATCACAGAGCAAGACCTACAAAGAATATATGTTTAAATATTAGCTCTTTCTTCCCATGGCCATGCTTGGTGTAGCCCTCGTATATGGTGATTACGGAAGCTAAATATTTGGGCTGAATACTTGTGTCAGAGGGCTTACCCTGGAAGCCTTTTAACCTTAGACTCAGTAATAGCCGAAAAAATAGTTCTGGGGAAGATACCATTGTAAAAATAGAAACGTGGATTTTTTTTTTATTGATCTAAGGCAGAAAGTATATAGGGTAGTGGTGTAAGTCAATAAGAATGACTATTGACTTTGCAAAAAAGAGGTAAAAGTGACTGTGGTCTAACTGAATAGGGAAGGAAGTAAAACCATAACAGGAATTAAAGAATTGGGTGAACAGTTAGAGGTTAAGGGCCTGGAAGTTTCATTAAGTACAAATTCTTCCTACTTCACTCTACTTTGCCATTTTCTTTTGAGAGTTCCTTTTCTTCCCCTAGTCCTTAAGTACGGGTGCAGTTTGAGGCTTTGTGCTCCTTGCCCCATGGGTACTGACCCTGGATAATCTTGTCCAATTCAAAGTGGTATGAAAAAGCTGGAAGATTCCAATTTTTATCTTCAGCTCAAATCTCTCCCTTAAGATCTAGACTCACGTAGTGGAGCTCTGATTATCCATGGATGTCTCCCTTTGGGTGGGTCACTGGCTTTTCAATTTCAACATGTCCAGATTCCACCTGTCATCTGTGTTCTTTGTCTCATTAAATAGCACCTCCATTAATTCAGGTACTCAAGCCAGAAACTCAGGTATCATCATTTTAGGCGACAAGCAACTAGGAATCCCTCAAAAATTACATTGAGCACTAAGGGAAGTGCTGTTGGAAGGATGCCAAAATAGGTCAGCAAGGAGGTAAGAATCAGCTCCCCACCTTCAAAACCAATACTGCCTAACCATCTGTGTACGTTACGGAGTACCTGATGGAACTGTTAGTATTGTCCTTACTGTCTAGACCAGTTATTGCTAGTATTTGAATTTTTCATTTCATATTCTCTCTAGAACCCTGTGTTCTTAGATCTTCTTATACCCTCTGTGTGTTTTTGTTTCTTCCTTTACATTTTAGGGTAATCACTGCTACAAGTAGAGCTCTTCCTGTGTTAGTTAGGATGAAGGTTATGTTAAAGTAAAATCTTAGTTGCTTATAGAAACAAAGGTTTCTGTCTGGCTTCTGCTACACAGCCATCGTGGGTTGGCTAAAGATGTTGCCCTGAGTCTTTTTCTTCCAAGTCCGAGTGAGGCTGATGACGCCTCTACCATCTGGAGCCTTGTCTGTTGCTATGACGCATACAAGTAGGGAAGCAGGTCTTCCAGCCTTGGCTCTGAGAGGTTTCTGCTTGGCAGGGAGATACATCAAGTGAGTCATCTTCTAAAAACCAATGGATGTCACATTACCATGCCCAACTTCACGTCGTTTGGGAAGTGTAGTTTTACTCTATGCCATGAAGATGGAAGCCTCGAGGAGCTGCTGACATCTCTCATGACTCACTCAAGGCTCCTCTGCGGCCATGTTCCCTCCCTTTCTCTCTCCCTCCTTCCCTGCTTCCTTCTCGTACTCCCTCCCTTCCTTCTCCCCTTCCTTTCTTCTCCCCTTCCTTCATTCCTTCCTTTGACCTTATACCAATGACTGTAAAACATTTCTGGCAGCGCCGCAAAAAGGGGAGGCTAAGCACTCACCACTACAAGATGGTTGCGGGTATTTAAAAGAGAAATTGACTTGCTAATAGATTGCACTGCAGCTGCCTAGTTAGTGGGTCTGACCGCAGTCTGACTATGTACAGGGATCTAAAGGAGCCCAGACGATAGAACCGAGACCTGAGGAGACTGCAGGCCGCATTGATGTTTCAGCACATACCCAAAGTGCCTCTCTCAGCCCTTATCCTGTAGCTCTAGGGCACCAATGTTCGCTGTTCGTTGCATGAATCGCCATGGCAATTGATGAATATAAAAATTCAGTGTATATTTTCCCCTTGAGTGTTTTAAAATGTTGGTTCTGAAGAATCCCTTTTCTTCTCTGTGACTTATTCTGTCTTGGTCTCTCTTTCTTTCTCTCTCTCTCTTTTTCTACTAACTCCAGGCAATAAGAAAGCATTTTCTCCTTCCTGTGATTTAAAAGCTTTTTAACAGATCCAGTACATTTGAAAACATCCGAAAATTTGACTCCTGACAAAACAGGACTCCATAGTACATTTGCTGTCTAGGCATTTACGTCAAATCTGATTCCTTTTGTGTTTCCTCATTGGCGTACTCACATTCACTAGCGCTGCTCTCCAGAGGTGAGAGTGTTTCACGGCTGATGGCCAGTTTCATAGTATAATGGGGAACAGCCGCCTGTAGATGTGAACTTGGACACCAGCCTCATCACAGACCCCTTGCTAACATTAAACCAATGCTAAGAGTTAAGCAGAATGGTAGAAAGGAAATTCAGTCTTTTATACCCGTCAATGATAAATAGGTTATATATCTATGTATATACATGCGTGTGTTTTTTCCCTCCACTCTGTCACATGTCTCCACATTCACACACCTCCATGGGGTGTGTCCAATTATTTGCTGTCAGCATCAAGTCACATTCATGTCCCTTAGATTCTGGGGGAATCTCCCAACGCACTGTGCTTGAGCTAGTTATCCTACGACCATGTATTAAAAAAAGAAATAACCTTACAATCATTTGAAACAAATGCCAATTATTACTTTTAAAAAGCTACCTGCTTTCAATTAAGCAGGAAATTATCTAAGAAGCCACTTAATTTGCTTTGGTCTGTAGTCCCCCAACTGCTTTATGCTGAGTGGAGCATGAAATTAAATATGTAACAACTCTCCTAATGGCTATGTTTCAAAATGCCAACATTTGAGAATCTGAGGTATTCTGAGTGGGAACAAATACAAAATCAAAGAATACGAGAACTGAATTTGAGAAAAAAAAATAGAAAATATTAATGCCCTCTATACATTTGCATATAGATGGTAGGTGTTTTAAAAGTATAAAGTTTTAAAGAATGTATCTGCTATTAATTTTTACATTCAGGAAGGGTAGCAGTTCATGTATAGAAAAATCTCTCTGACTTAAAATAAAATGCCACTCTCTCCCCCGACCCCCTGCCATGGAAATCCTTAAACTACTTTCTTAGGTCCAAATGCAAAGTAGATTATGTAGGGGTAGATTAAGCAAGAAGGTCATAATGAATTTTTACCGTTTGCTGAAGAAATTCTAATACCAGTCCCTCGTTCAAGGTATTCATCTTTGTTAGAAACCAAGAACACATACTGTTTGCAGGAGAGAAACTGTTTATGGAGACATATAAGGGCACTAGTTTATGCAGGAAACTTTAAAAGCATTACTGAAACGACACTTCAATCAGTACTTAACAATGTTGTAAATGCTGGATGGTTCTCAGAGCCTCTTATTTATTTAAAACATTTTTCTACAACTTTAAAACTATTTTTATACGAGATAAATCTTTTCAAACACTAATCATATTACAAGTAAACATTTTAAAAATCTCTGTGTAAACGCGGATGAAAGCACGCATATTCTTTTGCAGTTTGTATTCCAAACCCACTCTTTTTCTTTATTTCTGTTTTAAAACTAGGTTAGACATTCTGCCATTTTACCAGGAAATTTTGACAAACCCGTAGCAGAATTTGACTGGATCTCTCTTCTGCTCATGGGAGAAGCTAGGCAAAATTGAGCTGAGATAGTGCGCGTGGCCCTAACATTACCCTGACACTCGTTATTTCATTCTCCAAATGCTTAATATTCTAGTTTCTTTCCCCTGATCTAGCTATACTCAATGATGTTGTTAAAAATGGTTCCCAGTTTTAGAAAACTATTATCTATAAAAATTCTCTGAGAAGCTACAAAAAAGATACCGTTGCTATTTATGGGGTTTTGGCTACTTTTCTAGAGCCAAAGTTCTCGTCCATTTACTCTTGAGCTTTTTTTGATCAGGAACAGAGCACAGACCTCAATCACAGAATCCTGACACCAATAGCTGTGTGACCTACAGAGAGCTACCTAACCCCTCTGGGCTGGAAGGCTATAAATTGTAATACTGTTTTATATATACAATGGGAAGCATAAGACTTATCAGAATCATGAGGATTGTGTGGGATACAGTAAAAGCATCCTGTGGAGCATCTGACACATAGTAGGGCCTCATTATCATGATTTGTGTGCCTTAAATTGATTGGCTGAACATCTCAGCTTTTCTAGTTTCTGCCCTGCTGTGGCAGGTCTTGGCAGGCACTTCATGTCTGTTTTTCCATTTATCCTCCCCGCAGCCGGATGAGGTAGGTTTTGTTACTGCTCCATTTACAGCAGAGGAACTCAGAACGCAGAGACTGTTGGCAGCTTACTCACTATTTCCAGCAGAAATAAACAGGTGAGGGTGGGATTTCAAGTTCAAGAGCCTGTTTTTCTCCCCTGAATGTCTACCCCAAGTTTTCCCTAAGAATAGAATCTATGTGCATTACTATCCGCCTGCGAAATATTTGCCCACTTTAACCATGTATTTTTCGGCAGGGAACGCTAATGACCAAGCGAAGGAGAATAGTCCTAACCCTGCAGCAATAGCCAGTTTTGTTGCACTGTGCTGTATTGTGCTTTGCAGATGTTGTGGGTTTTTTGGGATTTTTTGTTTTTATGTTTTTTGTTTTTGTGTTTGTGTGTGCTTTTGCTTCTGTTTTTGTTTTCACACAGGCAGAGTATATGGCAATCCTGTGTCAAGCAAGTTCATTGGCACCATATTTCCAACAGGATTTGCTTACTTTGTGTCTTTGTGCCACATTTTGGTAATTCTCAGAGCATTTCAGACTTTTTCGTTACTATTACATGTGTCAGGATCATCTGTGATCCAGTGCGCCAGTATAAGATTGTAAACTTGACTGACAGATGTTGCTTGTCTTTAGACTGTTCCACCCACCGACAGTTTTTCTACATCTCTTTCCTTCCTTGGGCCTCCCTATGCCCTGAGCCACAGGACTATTGAAATTAGGCTAGTTAATAACCCTATAATGGTCTCTAGTGTTTGAGTGAAAGGCATAGTCATATTTCTTTCAATTTAAATTAAAAGCTAGAAATGATTAAGCTCAGTGAGCAAGGCATGTCAAAAGCCAAGATAGGGCAAAAGCTAGGTCTCTTAGGCCAAAACGTTAGCCAAGTGATGAATGCAGAAGAAAAATTCTTGAAGGAAATTAAAAATCGTACTCCAGTGAGCACACAAATGAAAAGATAAGAAGACAGCCTTATTGCCACTATGGAGAAAGTTTGAGTGGTCTGGATAGAAGATCAAACCAGCCCCAAAATGCCCTTAAGCAAAGCCTCATCTGGAGCAAGGCCCTGAGCTTCTTCAATTCTGTGAAATCTTAGAGAGGAGAGGAAGCTGCAGAAGGAAAGTTTGAAGCCAGCAAAGGCTTATTTATGATGTTTAGAGAAAGAAGCCGTCTCCATAACATATAAGTGCAGGGTGAAGCAGCAAGTGTTGCTGGAGAAGCTGTAGAAATTTCTCCGGAGGATCTAGCTCAGAGAGTTGATGAAGGTGGCTACGTTGAACAACAGAGTTTCAGTGTAGATAAAGCCGTCTTCTATTGGATGGAGATGCCTTCTAGGACTTTTAGCTGGAGGGGAGAAGTCAATGCCTGGCTTCAAAGCTTCAGAGGACAGGCTGACTCTCTAGTTAAGAACTAGTGCAGCTACTGACTTTAAGCTGAAGCCAGTGTTCATTTACCACTCCAAAAATCCTAGCACCCTAACGACTGCTGCTAGATCTCCTCTGCCTGTGCTCTATAAATGGAACAACAAGAACTAGATGACAGTGCATCTGTTTACAACATGGTTTACTAAATATTTTAAGCCCACTGTTGAGACCTACTGCTCGGGGAAGAAAAGGCCTTTCAAAATATTACTATTCATTGACAATATGCCTGGTCACCCAAGAGCTCTGATGGAGGTAGACAGTGAGATGAATGTTGTTTTCATATCTGCTGATAGAGCATCCATTCTGCGGCCCATGGATCAAGGAGTAGTTTTGACTTGTAAGCCTTATACTTTAAGAAATACATTTTGTAAGGCTAAAATTTTCACAGTGATTCCTCTGATGGATCTGGGCAAAGGAAATTGAAAACCTTCTGGAAAGGATTCACCCTTCTGGATGTCATTAAGAACTTTTAGGATTCATGGGAAGAGGTCAAAATATCAACATGAACAGGACTTTGGAAGAAGTTGATTCCGACCCTCATGGATGACTTTGAGGGGTTCTTGACTCCAGTGGAGGAAAGAACTGCGGATGTGGCGGAAACAGCCGGAGAACTAGAGTTAGAAGTGGAGCCTCAGGATGAGCCTGAATTACTGCCATCTCGTGACCAGACTTTAATGGATGAGGAAGTGCTTCTTACGAGGAGCAACGGAAGTAGTTTCCTGAGGTGGAATCTACTCCTGGTGACGGTGCTGTGAAGATTGTTGAAATGACAACAAGGGATGTAGAATATTCCATAAACCTACTTGATCAAGCAGCAGCAGGGTTGGAGAGGACGGATTCCAATTCTGAAAGAAGTTCTACTGTGGGTGAAGCGCTAACACACAGCATCACGCGTTCCAGAGAATTTGTTCGTGAGAGGAAACGTCAATTGATGCAGCAGCCTTCATTGTTGTCTTGCTTTAAGAAATGGCCATGGTCACCACCACAGAGACAGGATCCTCCCCCAGCAAAAAGATTAGGACTTGCTAAAAACTCATATAATGGTTAGCATAGAAATAAAGTATTTTTAATGAAGCTATGTACATTGATGTTTTAGACATAATAATATTGCAAACTTAACTGACCACAGTGTACTGTAAACATAACTTCTGTATGTACTGGGAAACAAAAAAAAGTAGTCTGATTCACTTATTGCAATATTTACTTTATTGCCATGATCTAGAACTGAACCCACAGTATTTCTGATGCACTGGGTTGGGCTTGGAACGGACAGGTTTAGGATGTGGAGTTTGTTCCCAGCATTGCCAAATCTTTGCCACAATAAGAAATTATAAAACAGTCCAATTGCATGCATGATATGTGCACTACACTACAAATTTAAAGATAAAAATAAGTGCCTTTCTATAGCTGGGTGTGTGATTTATTTATACAGGAGGGGCTTTAAGTTTTCTAGTTTATGAATGGGGCATTATGCACATGATGTCCATTAGTGTTACTGAATACTGTGTGTGTGGTGTAATAGATTGCTGTGCTAACACATGGTGCCAGGAAGCAGATTTGTATATTGTCATTTGTATGTGTGATATCACACCTATGAAATCAGGAAAATGAATTAATTATATTTATAGATATTTGCTAGAGCAGTCATTTCAAGGGTAAACGAATCCCTTAAGAAACACTTAGGGGATGATGTCTTATTAGGAAATAATTAGGCAATAGTTTAAAAATCTCAACTTGAAGAAAAAAGATATTCAGTGAACCTGAAGACAGGTCCCAGAAAAACAATAAGAAATGTGAAATTTACAAGTCAGCATTGGCCAAATTTAAATTAGAGCAGAGATGTCATTTGACCTCAAGGGTGTGGGAATAGACTTATCTATCCCAACATTTGTCCCTGAGAGCCTGCCATGGCCCCAGGAAATAAGATTTCTTGCTCTTTCTTTCAGGGGGAAGTTGCATGGAAAATAGAACCAGAAAATGAAAATAAATTTGGCTTCAGGGAGCAGTAACCAACTCTTAGCTAGTAAAATGTACCAGGTTTTCAAAATAAACTACCCACATCTTATGGTTTACTCTACATGGCATGCCTGCTGACCGAGGGCCATGGGGATGCAAAGCCTTTTACTCTCTAGTAGTTCTTAGCACACTCTGGATGCCTTGCAAAGAAAAGAGAACACCTCTGAATGAAATAACGTGTTTAAAGGACACTAGTGTTTATTTCAAAAGGGGATGCACTCAGAAATAGCACTCATCCACACTGTTGAAGGGAGTGTACAAACCACAAAAAGAATATCTGATTTTAAAGACCCTATAAGTAAATGTTCTAGAGCACTCAGTTAGTTCTCTAACCTTGGCTCTTAGAGGACTCCGAGTCAGTGCTCACTAAGTGTATCCTGAATGGGTGTAAGAACTAACGAATAAGTGAATGACTATTTCAAGTTTCCTGTTGGGGTTAAATCATTAAGGCCATGGAAAAGGGATGGCACATAATGAGCATGCATACCACTTGTCCGTCCTCCCTTACTAACTGATTATAGCCTCCTGTCCTGCTGAGAGGGAAGGTAACCTCAGGATCTTTCTCAATATTGGACCCCAGAATATCCCTATCAGCCAACTGGAGTTCATTTGAAAGAAAGTATATTTGCAATCCTGAAATTTAAAGATATTAATAATCGAAAGCGCAGGGTTAATGATGGGCATGACACTTATGTGGGGTCTATTAACCCTGGTTCATCTTGAGTATTCATGTTCAACATTCAAGGACATGGAAGAGTCCAAAGATACAAGACTTCCCAAAAGAGATGTCATTTTTGTTTTGTAACACTGGAATGTGTAATCTCTTGTGTGATAAGAGGACAAAGTAATTGATAAGAAGAGGATTAAACATAGAGATTACGTATAATTTCTGTAGCAATATTAATGCTATCATTGCTTTTGGTGTAGGTAGAAAGGGTGGGGATGAAAAAGGAAGGAAAATAAATATCTTTTTACTTTGTTAGGCTGTGCATGAGTTCAAAGCTGGGCTGGGCTCAAATGAAGATCTCTCGATTTTGAGTAATTCAGTTAGTTTTACTTATTTATCCATCAAACATCTGAGTTTAAGTATAGCTTGTAAGTACTGTGTGTATACTCAAAGTAAGTACGTGGAATTGATATTGGACATGCAAAGATGAATAAGATGTGGTCCCTGTCCTTGTGAGCCTCCCAGTCTCGTGAGGAAAGTGGAAGGTAAAAAAATAATCACACTTGAATGTGGACATGCTACAGTAGTCCAGGTATCTCGTAAAGTATCGATCAGTAGATCCTAAGGCCTCTCTCTCTTACGTACCAGTAGAGGCTACTGTTTCATGTTCAATCCCAAATTTTAATTAAAAAATACAATATATTGGGGTACTTGGGTTGCTCAGTTGGTTAAGTGTCCAACTCTTGGTTTTGGCTCAGGCCATGATCTCCCGGTTTGTGAGTTTGAGCCCCACACTGGGCAGTGTGGGATAGAGCCTGCTTGGGCTTCTCTCTCTCCCTCTCTCTGTGCACCTCCCCTGCTTGTGCTCTCTTTCTCTCAAAATAAATAATAAATAAACTTGAAAAATATATATTTATATTCAACTGTTAAAAAATTATACCAGTGTATCACTTTATTGAAATGTATCTATGAGGGGCGCCTAGGTGGCTCAGTCGGTTGAACGTCTGACTTCAGCTCAGGTCACGGTCTCGCAATTTGTGGATTTGAGCCTTGCATCGGGCTCTGTGCTGACAGCTTAGAGCCTGAAGCCTGCTTTGGATTTTGTGTCTCCCTCTCTCTTTGCTCCTTCCCTACTCATGCTCGCTCGCTCTCTCGCTCTCAAAAATAAGTAAACATTAAAAAATTTTTAAAAAAGAAATGTATCTATGACACATATAAGTAATTTTTACAATAGAATTTATGCCTGCAATTAATTCACACTGTGCATTGTCAGCAATTCGTTTAATCATAAATGTTTTAATGGTATGATGACTGCTTTTAAAAAAACTGAGATTTTCAAGCTTGTTTTAAAACTAACTTAGTTTCATTCACTCCTTCAACATGCAATTTCTGAGCACTTGATAAGGCCAAACACTACTACACTCTGATGGAAACATTTTTGGTCTAGAAGAGGAGATAAAATCTGTGTTTGATAATGTTACTACAGGGAAAAAAGTAGGATATACGATGAAAGTGTTATGAATTATGAGAGAGTATTTGTTTTCCCCCCAAATTCATAAGTTGGAAGCTTAATACTCAAGGAGATGGTGTTAGGAAGTGGGGCATGGGAGGTGATTACGTCCTGAGTGTGGAATGCTCATGTATGGGATTCGTGCCCTTATTAAAGGAGGCCCAGAGCTCTTCCTCACCCCTTCCACCATGTGAAACACAGAAGTCAGCAGCCTGCAACTCAGAAGAGGGCCTTCACTACAAGCATACCATGCTAGCACCTTCCAGCTTTCAGAGCTGTAAGAAAGAAATTTTTGCTTATAAGCTGCTCAGTCCGTGGTATATTTGTCATAGCAACCCAGTCTATCACACAGATATATACTATATCTGTAAAGGTAGAAGGGATAACTTCTAGCTCTGTGAGTTAGGGTGTGGATTCCAAAGTAAAAAACAAACTTCCTATCTATCTATCTATCTATCTATCTATCTATCTATCTATCTATCTATCTATCATCTATCAATCATCTATCTATTGTATTGTCATCTATCTACTATCTATCCATAGTAGAGATATGGTAGAGATATGGAAAGAGAGAGAATCCTAAGCAGGTTCCTTACCATCAGTGCAGAGTCTGATGCAGGGATCCATCCCACAAACCATGAGATCATGACCAGAGTAGAAATCAAGAGTCAGACGCTTAACCAACTGAGGCACCCAGGCACCCATATAGTATTTTTTAAATACAGGTGTAGTATATGTGTAGAAAAGGGTAGTGTACAGCTTGGAAAATATTTACAAAACACACACAATCCTGTAACTACTATTCAGATCAAGAACTAGGCCATTATCAGCACTTACATTTTAACTTTGACATAGTTTTAGTTTTGTTGTGGTGGTTGTTTTAATAGAATTTGAAGTAGAGGCAAAGGACCTTTTCTTTCTTCATATGATGATTCGATTATATAAATACATTTATTAAAAACATTTTCTGAGGCACCTGGCTGGCTCAGTTGGTGGAATGTGTGACTCTTGATATAGAGGTTGCTTACAGATAAAGTTAAAGCAAACAAGCAAACAATATTTTCCTTTTGCCATTGAATTATCATAGCATATTTGCCAAAATCATTTGACTACGTATTTTGTGGGTCTATTTCTGCATTCTGTTTCTTTGATGAATAGAAAATGTTTTTAAACATTATAGTTAGTGCTCACGTCGTATTTGTGGAATTTTTGCCTACTACAAGGTCATGAAGGTACTCTCATATATTTTCTTCTAAAAGCTTTGTTGTTTTACCTTTCACATTTAGATCTACAGTCCCCATGGAACAGAGTTTAGTGTGTGTATGTTATGAGGCAGGAATAAAGGTTTACTTTTTTCCGTGACTATCCAATTGACCCAGAACCATTTGTAGAAAATTCTATAATTTCCCACACTACATTGCAGTGAGTGGCCCCCTTGGTCATAGAGCAAATGACCTCATATGTATGTTTCAGGTTCTGGATTCTATAGTGCTCTCTTGATCTACTACTCTGTTTTTATGGCAGTTTATATTGTCTTAATATAGCATTATAATAAGTCTGATATCAGGAATATAAATTATCCAGCTTTTTGTTGTTGTTGATGAAGATTGTTTTGGTGAATTTTGGCTTTTTGTACTTTCAGGTAAATGTTAGAAGTCATTTCCCAGTTTCAACATATATATAAAAATCTGCCAGGGGTTTAATTACAGTTGTATTTATCTATTACTTAATTTGGGGAGCACTGTTAGCTTTATAATATTGAGCCTTTCAATTTATGAACATGGTATAACCTTCCATTTCTTTATGTCTTTTAATATACTTGTGGTGATTTTGTAGTTTTCAGTGCAGAGGCCTCACAATTTTTGATTTCTATTTTTAGGTGGACACCTAGCTATTTGATTTTTAAAATATCTGCGATAATGTTTTCATGTGTCAACCTGAGCAGACACTTCTACACCAGCAGACACTAGTCAAGGTCTTACTGTGAACATATTGTGCATATGTAATGAGCCACTCTAACCACCTGACCTTAAGTAAAGGCAATTCTGTGGACAATCTGGGTGGGCCTGACTATACCAGTTGGAAGACCTTAAAATCAGGGCTGAGGTTTCCCTTACAGAGAGAAGAAATTCTGTGTGAACAATAGCCCTGGCCCATGGAGTTTCATTTTGCTCATCATCTTTCCTGACAGCCTGGCCTGTGAATTCTGACTTGCATACTCAGCTCTCACAATTGGAAACCGAATTTTGTAATAAATCTCTATCTATGTATCTATCACTTATTTATCTGTCATCTATCTCTTGTTTTTCTATGGTTAAACACTGATACAGATTTTTTTCAAGTTTTTATTTAAATTCTAGTTAGTTAATATATATGGTAAAATTGGTTTCAGAATTTAGTGATTCATCACTTACATATAACACCCAGTGCTCATTCCAACAGTGCCCTTCTTAACACCCATCACCCATCTAGCCCATCCCCCACCAACCTTTCTCCATCAACCCTCAGTTTGTTCTCTATAGTTAAGAGTCTCTATGGCTTGTTTCCCTCCCTCCCTCCCTCTCTCTCTCTCTCTCTCTCTCTCTTTTTCTCCCCCTATGTTCATCTGTTTTGTTTTTTAAATTCTATATATGAGTGAAATCATATGGTACTTGTCTTTCTCTGACTGACTTATTTCACTTAGCATAATACTCTCTAGCTCCATCCACATCGATGCAAATGGCAGGATTTCATTCTTTTTCATTACCAAGTAGTATTCTATTGTATGTGTACATCACATCTTTATCCATTCACCAGTCGATGGACATTTTGGGGCTCTTTCCATAATTTGACTATTTTTGATAGTGCTGCTATAAAAATCAGGGTGCATCTATCACTTCAAATTAGTGTTTTTATATCCTTTGGGTAAATACCTCATAATGCAGTTGCTGGGTTGGTAGGGTAGTTCCGTTGTTAACTTTTTGAGGAACCTCCATCCTGTTCTCCAGAGTGGCTGCACCAGTTTGCATTCCTGTCAACAGAAACACTGGTACAGATTCTAGTACTAGAGGCTGTTCTAGAGGAACGGAATCTTCTGGGAATTCTCTGAATTGGTGCTGGGCAGTCCATGGAAATATATAGCAAAAGAATTACTCACATTATTGGAATTACATGTCCCTAATCAAATACCACTACCTCAGAAATGTTAAAAGACTTTGATTAAGGTCACCAGATACTGAGGAGCCCAGTCAGGATTCAAACCCAAACTAAAGTCTTAACAATAATGCTGTGTTGCCTCCTCATAAGACATTCTTATATATTGTATATGTGTGTGTGTATTATATATATATATCTATAAAATGTGTTATATATTATGTATTATATATACATTATAAATTAATGTTTTATTATTTGTACTGTATATAATGCTATATGTCTAAGCATCTTTTAAATAACTTTTTTCATTGGGTTGTTATTGTAGAGAAGCATGTATGGTTTTGGAGGTATTGGATATGAGGAGAGATAATGCAGGATGGACCCACATTTTCTTTCTTTTTTTCTTTTTTTTTTTTTTACAAATAGTTTATTGTCAAGTTAGTTTCCACATAACACTCAGTGCTCATCCCCACAAGTGTCCTCCTCCATGCCCATCCCCCCTCCCCCCCACATCCATCAGTCCTCAGTTTTTGTCAGCATTCAAGAGTCTCTCATGGTTTGCCTCTCTCCCTTTCCCCCACCATTTCCGCCCTTCTTCTCCCCCTTGTTCCTCCGTCAAGTTCCTCCTAATCCTCCTATACGTGCAAACATATGATATTTGTCCTTCTCTGCCTGACTTATTTCGCTCAGCATAACACCCTCAAGGTCCATCCATGTTGCTACACATGGCCAGATTTCATTCTTTCTCATTGCCATGTAGTATTCCATGGTATAGATAAACCACATCTTCTTGATCCATTCGTCCGTTGATGGACACTTAGGCTCTTTCCATGTTTTAGCTATTGTTGAGAGTGCTGCTATGAACATTGGGGTACATGTGCTCCTATGCATCAGCATTTCTGTATCCCTTGGGTAAATTCCTAGCAGTGCTATTGCTGGGTCATAGGGGAGTTCTATTGTTAGTTTCCTGAGGAACCTCCACACTGTTTTCCAGAGGGGCTGTACCAGTTTACATTCCCACCAACAGTGTAGGAGGGTGCCCGTTTCTCCACATCCTCGCCAGCGTCTAGAGTTCTCTGATTTGCTCATTTTAGCCACTCTGACTGGCGTGAGGTGGTATCTCAGTGTGGTTTTGATTTGTATTTCCCTGATAAGGAGGGATGCTGAGCCTCATTTCATGTGTCTGTTGGCCATCTGAATGTCCTCTTTGGAGAAGTGTCTGTTCATATCTTCTGCCCATTTCTTCACTGTGGACCCACATTTTCCGATAAGGTAAAGAATATTTGGTTCTATTCAAATCTTCTTCCACTCATTTCTCAGTGCCTTGTTTTCACTCTTCTGATGTCAGAGACCATATTAATTTGCTTATATTCAAAAGCCAAATAGATTTAAGAGCCAAAGAGAATGCATTTAAAAGCAATTTGCTTGCTGTTTACAGCAGCCGGGTATTTATGAGCCTTCTTTGTCTTGGAAGGAAGGCTGAGCACCAGTAGTTCTAATGGGCTTAATTTCCTTGGTCAACACAGGCAGAATGTTTTTGCGTAGAGATTGGCAGCAAGAATACCTGCTGTATTTTAATTTTTACAGAGACTGAAAGAATGCATGTGCTCAGTGACCCCCTGTGAACCCTGCAACCCTAATCTCCAAGGGGACCAGGGACTTCATGATGCCCCAGCCACAGCCAGGGCAGACCTGGGAGTGAGCAGGGCTAAGGCAAGCTGAGCACCAATCTCGGTCCCCTGGAGGACCGCTGTGTCTTCCTAATTCCTAAGGCAAGTGGGACTGTAGGGTATGAGAATCTGTTAGAAAAAGAACAGCCTAGGGTGCCTGGGTGGCTCAGGGTTAAGGGTCCAACCTTCACTCAAGTCATGATCTCACTGTCAGTGGGTTCCAACCCTGCATCGGGCTCTGTGCTGACAGCTCAGAGCCTGGAGCCTGCTTTGGATTCTGTGTTTCCCTCTCTCTCTGCACCTCCCCCATTCACACTCTGTCTCTCTCTCAAAAATAAATATTTTTAAAATAAAAAAAAAATAGGAACAGCCTAAAGAAAAAAGAGGGGGCAAAAAATGGCAAAACATTGGGTTCGACATTCTAACATTAAAAGAAGAATGTACCAGAGCAGA
The DNA here is from genome assembly GCF_008692635.1 of Crocuta crocuta. Classification (NCBI taxonomy): domain Eukaryota; kingdom Metazoa; phylum Chordata; class Mammalia; order Carnivora; family Hyaenidae; genus Crocuta; species Crocuta crocuta. The sequence goes on from NW_027530857.1 coordinate 5,003,250, forward strand.
GAGAGAGCCAAAGATTCATCCAGGCAGGGTGAGGGAGAGAAACTTCAGGGCTGATTGTTTTTCTGTATCACAATAGAGAGATTTCTGTCTCTCTCAAAATTCCTCAGACAGGAACTTGAGCTATTTTCTTAGGAGAAACATTTAATTAATTAATGTCCATTTTCTGCTGGCCTTGCAATTTGCAGGAGGCTGTGGTAGTATTTGCATATTCTTATCTCACACTGATCTAGTGAGATGGACTTACGATTCCATTTTCCAGACAATCTGAGTCTGGTGACTTGTCCAAGATCCCCAAGGCGGTGAGAGACACATCTCTTAAATATTTCTCAAATACCGTCTTGAAGAAATAAGAAGGGCTTATATTTCCAAAATATGTTTTTATGAGTCTCCTGGTTTCTCCGATTATCAAATCAGACTTTGAGGAAGGCAAGTGTGGTGGTGACAAATGTACCTTGCTGAGGAACGTATCACTATTGAGCCATGGACGCCAACAGCCTGGGTCTATCCGTCCTGTGGCTGAGGCTAAGGCACCACCAGGAGCGCCGAGGGCATCTCCTGGCCTGTAATCATGGGTGAAAGGCTCAAGGTCACTGCAGCTCGAGCCCAACCTGGGCCAGTCCCTGTGGGGCTCACACCTACTTGGAGATTCAGGAAGAGGTCTCTGTAGGATGCCCCTTTTTACAAATAAGTCGTCTTCAGTAGGTGCGCCCTATAGATTCCCCAGGTGAAAGGAGTCCAGCCATCGTTGGCCCGGTTCAGTCTCAGTCTGAGAGAGGCCCTCGCTTCCTTTGTTACTACCTGCCGATTAAGCCAAACATTCGCTCTGCTTTGCTCTACCGAGGGTCTACTGAGAGGTAATGATAATAGCTGTCATTGACTGAGGGCTTGCTAGGAGAGAAAGTGCCTTATTTATATTGCCTCGTTAAGATCTCTGAGGTCATTTCAAAATTGCAGAAGGGGAAAACGAGGCTGGGTGAGGTAGATGGAGATGCCTGAAGTCATCTAGTCAGTAATGAGCCGGAGCAGGGCCTGGGCATGCCACGGGGAAGCTTGCACGTTTGACACTTCTTAATTCCATTGACTTTTAGCCAGGGCAGGCAGGAAGGTCATGGAGCACTGTGCTTGGAAACTGGTTTCGCCCTATGAAAGATGCCTCTGTTGAACTTCCTCCACGAGTGAGCTGAGTCCTGCCTGCCTTCTGTTAATTACTTGGGCAGGCAGTCTTGCACTTTAATATCTCCTCACACCTGAGACTCTCCCAAGATTATTAGACTGCATCCTGAGGTGAGAAAAATTCTTTCTAAGCATTAGTGCTTAATGGACTTGGGCTCAAAGCAACTGAACCACCTACAGTGTACCTAGCACGGTTCTGGGCCCCAGGAAAATAAAGGTAAATTAAAATCGGCCTGAGCTTCAGAGGTAACACTGAATTCAAATGAAGCAGATAGACCTTTTCTAGACAGACACTACTCTGTGACAATACATGGAGAGAATAAATCATGCAAATAAGAGGCAATTATAAATAATTTGACAAAATGTGCTGCGTAATGTAGAGCAATGATTAGTCAGAAAAATGTCAGATAGGATTTTGACGACTGTGTGAGAAGAGCCTTTCCCCTGGTATTAATGGTCACTGTGTCCGCAAGAGTTCATTTGCTCCTTAAGAGCTACATTATAAAAAGCAGCTACAGAGGTGCCTGGGTGGCTCAGTTGGTTGAGTGTCTGACTCTTGGTTTTGGCTAGGGCCATGACCTCATGGTTCCTGAGTTCGAGCCCCATGTCAGGCTCTGCACTGACCGTGTGGAGCCTGCTTGGGATTCTCTGTCTCCCTTTCTCTCTGCCTCTCTGTCTCTCAAAAATAAATAAACAAACAAACATTTAAAAAAAAAAGTAGCTATGTTGGGGTGCCTGGCTGGCTCAGTTGGTACAGCATGCCATCCTGGGGTCCATCTTGGGGTCTTGAGTTCAAGCCCCACATGGGGGTAGAATTTACTTTAAAAAAAGTATCTAGACTTTTTTAAGTGTCTGCACTTAATTTAAATATTTTTGATACGGATTTAGGGACAAATGTTCAAGAGGGCCAATCATACAATTTAATATTTCCAGGAAGAGTCAGATTGAAAAATACTATTTCTAAGTGCAAGATTCTGTGATCTAATATGAAACAGTAATTCTTAAACTAGTTATTGGTATATGCTAAGAATTTGCCAAATATTGGATATTCTTATTATCTCTTTTTTGTAATGTTTATTTTTAAGAGAGAGAGAGAGACAGAGACAGAGTGCAAGTGGGGAAGGGGCAGAGAGAGAGAGAGGGAGACACAGAATCCAAAACAGGCTCCAGGCTCTGAGCTGTCAGCACAGAGTCTGATGTGGGGCTCGAACTCATGAGCTGTGAGATCATGCCCTGAGCTGAAGTTGGACGCTTAACTGACTGAGCCACCCAGGTGCCCCTGTTATCTCTTTGATAAAGCAATTACTTGTGTTTCAGGTAGAGGTCCAAATGACTTTGTATATAATGCATAATGTTGGGTAATTGAGTTTGATCGTGTACAGTATATTTGCCATTGCAAAAAGTTTTTACTTTTTTCATTTTGTTTGTATTTTTGTGAGTAAAAGTAGGATGTCTTTGGAGCAATATATAGCTTTGTAGCCCTGGTCAATAACTCTACTCCCTCTGGCATTTACTGGTAGTTACTTCACAAATCCATACATTTTTAAAAGAACAGATATCCTTTTAAGCAATTCAGAAATGTTTTCTAGGTACTCATTTATATTCAAAGTCTGTTATCTTGCATGAACATTCCCCCAAACACGCACTAGCCATTTTTCTCATATTTTGGGTTGTCAATATGAAACGTACTTAAAATTTCCCACAGCATCAGTTTTCTTTGTAAGTTTTTCAACACATTTCATATGCTTTGATAACAGATTAATGTCTTGTTCTGCAATTACTTTCAAGAAAATGACTTCTCTGGTTTTGTGCCTTTAACTCCTATTAAAAATATACTAATGGGCTTGTTGTCATAGGAAACTATCTGTGTCAGACTGACTATGGCCTTTGGAGAAACCATTTATGATGAGAGAGTTTCCATTCCTGAGCATAGCTGATATTAAGTTGTTAAATTACCTGCCCAGGTAACATTCCTAGCCATTGTTATCCTGCTTAAATGACCTGACTCTTGGGGAAGCTGAGCTATTTGGAGGCCAGCGTTACCTGCAAGATGAGGGAACATTTTTGCAAAGTTCTTCAGTAGCAAGAAAAACAGGAACAGGGACGCCTGGGTGGCTCAGTCGGTTGAGCGTCCGACTTTCGCTCAGGTCACGATCTCGCGGTTCATGGGTTCGAGCCCCGCGTCGGGCTCTGTGCTGACTGACAGCCTGTTTCAGAGTCTGTGTCTCCCTCTCGCTCTGACCCTCCCCTGCTCACGCTGTCTCTCTCTCTCTCTCCTAGAAATAAATAAAAATATTAAAAAAAAAAAGAAAAACAGGAACAGGTGAACACAAAACATAATACAGAACAAATTACCTATCGTGATAAATTTGCTGGTAAGCTCTTCCCTGGAAAGGCATTTATAGGTGTTATCTGCGTGCTTTTCCATATGCCTAAAGACAATATTAGGAAAGTAGTACATTCTCATGAAAAATTTGCAAATTATAAAATAGAATGAGAAAAAAATCAACAACCCACTCATGGATAATCCCTGTCAACATTTTTAGGTATGTTTTTTGATTTCCCTTGCATGTTAAAAGATCATTAAGTATGTATATATCATTTTGTGTCCTTTGAAAATACTTTCTATTATTTGTCATTCAATTCTGTACAGTCATAAGTAACTATAGCATCTGTTTACAAATAGAGACTTCTGAATTTTAGACTTGCCAGCCAACAGGCTATATTCACGTTTAATTTTCTGATAGTCATAGACATTTGGCCCATCAGACATTAAAAATGCGTGGATAGAAGATGTGTCTGCTTTGCTACATGTTTCAAACATTCACCTGCTGTTCCTTTGTGTTATTTGTATATGTCCATAACCTTTTGGCCAAATTGCATTGATTAATTTGTTTGCTATAATAAACTATAAGTACCAGTTTCTTTTTTTTATGTTTTTTTTATGTTTGTTTTATGTTTGAGAGAGAGAGCGCATGAGCAGGGGAGGGGCAGAGAGAGAGGGAGACACAGAATCCGAAGGAGACTCCAGGCTCCGAGCTGTCAGCACAGAGCCCGACACTGGGCTTGAACTCACAAACAGTGAGATCATGACGTGAGCCGAAGTTAGATGCTCAACTGACTGAGCCACCCAGGCGCCCCTATAAGTAACCAGTTTCTTAATTCACTCCTGATCACTGTTTCAAAGAGGCCCACAGACACAAAATTAAAAGCAGTTTTCCTAGGGTTGGGTATCAAGTGGGACCAGTATCTCTACAACATCCCTTTCAGAAGAACCCGTACCATGTGTATTATATAGCCTTAGCGTCTCACCTGCTTATCCAATATGATACACAAAGGACTGATTGCAGCCTTTTTTCCCCAGAGGGTGGGAGCATCTCTATTGTGGTATAATTTATATTCAATAAAATTCAACTTAAGTATGTTATGTAATGAGTTTTGACAAGCGCATACAGTCCTATAACCACACAAGATCACGATACGGAACATTTCTATTTCCCCTAAAAGTCTTGTGCTACTTTGTAGTCAGTCTCTTCTCTCCTATTTCTTTGACCTCTGAGAATCCTGATCACTTTAGTCTGGCTTTTCAAGAGTTTCATATTAATGGAATCATACAATCATTCGTGTCTGCTTCTCACAGTTCCCCTAAGCCTCTTGAGAACATCTACGGTATTGATGTGTCCATATGCACTCCTGTTTGTTGCTGAAGAGTGTTTCTTTGTGTGAATACACCGCTATTAGTTTATTCCTTCTCCAGTTTGATGAGCATTTGACTTCTTTCAAGTTTTGGGACAACTGTTAAATCGGCTCTGAACTTGAGTACAGATCTCTTCCGGGACCCATATTTTCATTTCTCTTGGATGAGCACTTAGAGGTGGACTTTCTGGGCTATATTGTACGTGTCTATTTAACTTGATAAAGGACCACCTATTTATTTTCCCTGAGTGGCAGTTCTATTTTGCATTCCCACCAGCGATGAATAAAGGGCTAGTTGCTCCGCATCTTTGCCAACACTTGGCATCTTCCATTTTTATAATTTATTTTTTTAATTTTAGCCATTCTTGTAACATTTAGTGGTTCCAATGACCATCTTTCTCTAATGACTCACGATGTTGAAAATTTGTCCTATGCTTATTTTGTCATCCTTATGTCTTCTTTAAAATCCGTTTGCTTTTTTTTTTATTGGATTGTTTGCTTTTCTTATGGAGTTATAAGAATTTGTAACACAGTCTGCATATGAGTTCAGATATGTTTACATGTGTACCAGATATTTGTTTTGCATATCCTTTCCCCCGCAATCCGTAGCCCACCTTTTCATTTTCTTAACAGTCCCTTTTTAAGAGCAAAGTTGTAGCATTAAAAAAAAATTTGTGATGGAGTCCATTTAATCATTTTTTTTTCTTCTTGAATCTGAGTTAAAAAGATATTTGCCTACAGGCACCTGGGTGGCTCAGTGGAATAAGCTTCTGACCTTGGCTCAGGTCATGATCTCATGGCTCATGAGTTTGAGCCCTGCGTTGGGCTCTGTGCTGACAGCTCAAAGCCTAGAGCCTGCTTTAGATTCTGTATCTCCTTCTCTCTCTCTGCCCCTCCCCTGCTTGTGCTCTCTCTCTCTCTCAAAAATAAATAAACTTAAAAAAAATATTTGCCTAATCCAAGGGCAGTAAGATTTTCCTCCATATTTTCTTCCAGAAGGTGGATAATTTTAGGTTTTATATTTCAATTTCTGATCCATTTTAAAATTAATTTCTGGGGGCATCTGGCTGACTCAGTTAGTAGAGCATGAGACTCTTGACCTTGGGATCAAGAGCTTGAGCCCCACATTGGGTGTAGAGATTGCTTTAAAAAAATAGAATCTTAAAAAAATTAATTTCTGGGTATGGTATGAGTCAAGGTCAAGCTTCACTTTTTTGCAGTTTTTGTCTTGCATCAGTTATTTAAAAACTTTTTATTTCCCCCACGGAATTTCTCTAGCATATTTGCAAACAAACAAACAGACAAAAAAATCCCCGAGCCAATTAGCCATATATATGTGGGTGATTTCTGGATTCTTTATGCCATCCATTGAATTAATTTTCTATCTCTACACCATAGCCCACTATCTTGATTACTATAGTTTTTTGGTACATGTTGAAATCAGGACATGTTATTTCTCTAACTTTGTTGTTTTGCAAAAATTTTTGGGCTCTGCTAGGTTCTTAGTATTTCCATGTGAATTTTAGAATTAGGTTTTGAATGTCGTCAACAAAAGACTTTTACTCAGCATGTGTGAGGAACTCTCAATGTGTAATATATTTTTATAGGATGGGGTGGGGGTAGGAGAGAGGTGGGGCATGTCTCTTTCACGCTTATCCTCTATTCCTTTAGCGCTTCCCTCAGTTGTATGAATAAAGTTGTCCATTAGTTAGTGGTCCTAGAATTTTTCAGATAGTTCTGAAAACATTTAGATAAGTGACACCACTTTTGATGTATGGCCCAAGATCCTGAAACCATGGGGAAATGTCAGGGCATAAAGAAATCACATGAAAAATAGGCTGAACCCTTTTAAACAGAAGCAAGATCCAGATTCTGATAATCATTGCTGCAACCAGAAGTCAAAGGATTCTTTCTTGCTCGCCAGTAGAAAGCACCTCCATTCTTGCCGTCTCGAGGCCGACATTCTCAAACGCTCGTTATCAGCCTTGAGTATGTAGGGCAGTGCTACAGTGTCCTGGCCTTTACTGCAGCAGCTGTGGTCACAGTCTTCATTAAACTGACCTCTTTGTTCCTCATTACACTTATGTCGTGCCAGAGCTTAGACTTATTTCTTTAGTCCACCATTCTCCGTGCTCTCTTGTTGGATTTTTTTCTGCAGCAGATAGAAGTTCTCAGTTTATTGAGATTTTATCCTGTGCTCTGTTTAGAATGCATATTTTCTAGCATATATCATACCTGTGGATCAGACACTGACATTTTACAAAAGCACTTAAATTATTATATTCTGATTATCAAAATTCAAGCCCTTGAAATAGGCTAACTGAGCTAATGCATTCTGCATTCTGGCATCTCATTTGGTACCCACGTATTAATCAGAATCAGTGATGATGGCGTACTGTAGCCTTGTCAAAATAAACATTAAAATACATTTGTTCTAAATAAAATCTTGTATTGATTTGTCAATTTGTTTTATTATTAGAAAACTTTACACCTGCTGTCAAATCTTTTCTACTAAAAAAAAAATACCTGTTTCTGAGACAGATTGAAGTTCAATGATTAGTACAATCCCTCTGTGTGTTGGGGGGAGAAGACACTACCTCATCAGCATGCAACATTGGCTTGCCTTTACTTTCAGAAAAACAAAGAGAAAAGCAGCTATGGAAGGCAATTGATATTCCTGCACAGGTTGGAGTTGATATGCAAATGGATAAACACAATGTTTCCATTCTGAGTAAGCTATATAGAATCACACCAGCAGGGGTTTGATACTGTATTTCCTTCTGTTTTAGCTCTGTTGTCATTTCAGAAGCTGTGAAACTAAGAATTTCTAAGGGATGCATTAAGGGCTTCGAAACCCCAGCAGAGCACTATGTAACAATTAGCAATCATACAAAAAGTAAACAGTAGAGCCTACGACTATGCAAGGAGGGTATGACAAAATGGGTTTTCAAATTTGGGGTAATATTGGTGTCATATGACTTTGTTACTTGCTGTCATTAACAAGGTGCTTATGGATCTTTTCTGATAGTGTATGAAATGAACTGGTCTAGAGCTAATTAAGAATTGTTTTTGTTTTTAATTAAACTCTGTCTGACTCAGTGTCTCCCCAGGGGTCTGATACACATTGGAATCTGTTTTTTTGGTGGTGGGGGGGGTGGTGGTAAGGCTACTTCTAAGGGTCCCTCATTAAATGTTAAGTACACAAAAACCCTTGATTTAGGTAGCTCTACTTTTTGGCAAATCTCTGCATTGGATGTTAGACTAGTCGAAGGACAATCAGGAAGGAGTAAACTTAGAGATCCAGGGTTTTCAGGCATACAGGTCGTGCCTGCTTCCTGGTGAGTAGCCATCCTTTCCACAGCTGCACCACTTGTCCCCCAGGAGAAGGCACACAGCCCTTCTGTCTTTAAGACCCATCTCAGCTGTAGGAAGGCAGGGTTCCATTACTTTAGATTTAACAAACTCAAACATTACACTTCCTGTTAGCATTACTCTGACTGGAACCCAGTTGGCAAGCATCTCTGATTAGCTCTTCGTGCCCATGTGCTGCCTTGATGATCATCCTTATTATCCCTGACTATTAAAGAGATGGGCCGCCGTGGCTCTATGACCCAGATGCAGAAAATCACCATGTAGAAAGGAGGGCATGACATATAGCAGAACAGTCTCTTACGGTGTTACCTTACTTTTTCCTTCCCTCCCTCGATGTTCATTTGTTGTGTTTCTTAAATTCCATAAGAGACTCTTAAATACAGAGAACAAACTGGGTTTTGCTAGAGGGGAAGTGGGTGAGATGATGGGCTAGATGGGGGACGGGCATTAAGGAGGGCACTTATTGGGATGAGCCCTGGGTGTTGCATGTAAGTGATGAATCACTGGGTTCTACTCCTGAAACCAATACTACACTGTATGTTAAATAACTTGAATTTAAAGCAATACATTAATTAATTAAAAAACAAATAAAGTAAAGCAGGAAAAGAACACAGTGGTTGTCCTAAACTTCTCCTGGACACTTATTCATGGGTTTCTTTGTGCCCACACCCCAGGGAATGAATCTGGTTCCAGGTCATGACTTCCAATTGGTGTCCTCATTTTGTGGTTAATCTGACCACCTCATCTAATTAAAGACACATAATATACCAGAATCTGCCTTCCTGTCTAGAAAATTGTATAAATACGATTAAATTATATTGTATGGCCATCTGAGAGCAAACCCATTAGGGTTTCACTGTAGTCACCATGCATCTGCCTTTCGGGTGTTTGGGTTTTCTAACTTGGTTGAACCTGATGATGTAGCAAAATGAAATTTTGTTTACTTACCTTAGGAAATAAATTGTAATTGGACAGCTAGTGATGGTCTGCTCACTGGAAGAGACACATCAAGCGGGGATGATTTATTTGACGAGATTGATCTCGGTTTAGGAAACAGTGCCCTGAGCTTTCTGCCAGGATCTTCATTTGGCTCTTGAAGATTCATAAGGGCATGAGGCGTTTTCAAGGGCAGAGAACAGGTCGTGGTAGGAGAGTGAGGGAAAGCTTGGTTGGTGGGTCTTTCCTTTAATTAGGGAAGAAAAGTCTTTGAATAAGCAGCCCAATTTGCTGGTGTTTGTGTATCTGGAGAAGACCCAGGAGACATTATCTTAAGCTCACTGGCCTGGTTAGGATCACTGGTCACGTGTCCAGACATTCCTCTAAAGGGACCTGGAAAGCCAATCTCCTGAGTTTTGTCTTTGGGGTGGGAGGCAAGCAAGCTAAAGGGGAGTCAGGGGTGGTGGTTTTCTCTGCCAAGGTGGTCTTCTCACTTCTCTGAATTCAGACTTCAATATACATCCTCTGAAGGTTTAGCTTCTAATCATTATTCATGTTTCTTTACTCCTTTATGCTCTTGGTTATGTTTTTCTGCACATGTATTTTGTTCAAGTTCCAGATCATAGCATCTGGGACCCTTTATGCCCACCCCCCGCCCTCCTTTCCAGCTGGCCTCAACTTCCATTTCCTTAAAGACTCTGTTCCACTATGTGGATCCTCTTACTGTTGGCTACAAGTGGCATACTGTCTCATGCACGTGTTGCCTCAAATATGTAGCTTTTACTCATTAATGAAGATCTTCTCAACCCAGATCTCTTCTGGGAAGCCTGCCCAAAGGCCATCCTTCTGATTTGAAAAGCTGATGATGCAGTATCATATTTGTTTTCTTGCATGGTCGTCTGCTTCTACACTCAAAGATTTCTTGGTCTGGTGGGACAGAGATGTGGGAACAGTCGCTGGTACCAGTAGGCGTTCCCAAGTGTGCAGTGAAGGAGACTGTAGGAAGCTGAAGGAAAAGAACTAGCTTTTAGCATTTCCTGGTTTCCCTCCACGAGAGCCTAACACCGTTAATAATTAATAATCTACAATGGTTTATTAAAACAAACTAATTTGATTAGTTGATGAATCAAATGAGCAAAAAAAAATGTAGTCTTATAACATCTATTGAGATTGATAATGTTGTTGGCCCATCATTTTGGTGGCCCTGGAACACCAACTGCTCTGTGTGGTCTAGTAAACAGAACATGTTTTCCTTTCTTTTCCCATTCTCCTCTCCTAAGTGTGTGCCCCTATGTGTTTGTGTGACTCTCTTATCTGTATTCTCCTTCCTTCCTTCCTTCCTTCCTTCCTTCCTTCCTTCCTTCCTTCTAATTTCATCACCATCAATAATGGTAATTTCATATCTCTAATTGTTGGTCTGTTCATGTCTGATTAACATTATCGCCATGACTTGTCTCTGACTCAGTGGAGCAGGGGCAGCCTTCGTATCCAAAATCCAGGATAAATCTAAATATCCTAGCATAGAAGTCATTTCCTATTCATAGCACTGACCTCTGGCAAGCAGATTTTGTGCACAATACCATGAAACATGATTCAGTGAGGAGTGAAGAGTTATTTCTTCCCCACAGAAAATAACCTGAAGACTACTCAGTCTCTTGCAGACTTTTAATTCTATTAACAAATGATAATACTGAATTCCCATTGCTTAATACATACTAATGTAGATCCTTGTTTTGTTTTATCCCTTCTCAAAGGATTTGAGGATCCACAGAATATCTATAGAAGTTGACAGGGAGACTGATCCTCATAGAGTAGTAATGAGTCAGCTGGCTTGCTGAGAGGTAGAAGTACCCTTGGTAGAAGAATGACCACCTAAACTATGGCAGAGATAAAAATAAAAAGTCCAATCTTCAAATACATAGTCTTTTTTACCTAGACATATAACATTGTATTCATTTTTAGAACACAATGATTTGACACATGTATATATTGTGAAACAATCATCAGAATATGTTTAGTTAACATGCATCAGAACATGTAGTCACAATTTTTGTGTGTTGCGATGAGAACTTTTAATATATATTCTCCTAGCAACTTTCAAATACACAGTATTGTTAACTATAGTCACCCTGCTGTGCTTTACATCCCTGGGACTTATTTCTGTAACTAGGAGTTTATACCTTGGGACCACCTCTACCTGGTCTTACCTTCTTATCTCTGTTTTTATAGTTCTTAACATGCATACGTTTTTATGAACTACTGATGCTTCTTGGAAATACCAGTACGAAACTGGGGTTACTTATGCAGGACCTTATGGGATCTTAAAAACAACAAAACTCTCTGCCTATTTGATTTATTTTAGATCATTTACAGACCAAAATTGAGAAACAGGTGAAGTGTTACTATCCTCATTCTTTGAGTAAACACTTACTTAGTGACCACTGGGGCAGGTGGAGCATATCCTCTGAGAATTAGTCAAATGTGGGATTGAATCCATATATTGGTATGAGATTTTGGGGAAATTAACTGTTTAAAACATTGGTTCCTACATCCACACACAAAAAAGGACTAATATTCTTTATCTCAAGAGTTGTATGGATGGACACTCAAAGGTAAGTGCTCAGTGAATGGTGGTCGTTACCATTAACATGAGTACTACTCTTACCAGTTCCAAGTTGCTTCAAAAAGTGCATGAGATAAGGCACTTTCACTTTTCTTTGGGTGGAGGGCTGTCAATAGCCAATTATTACACAAAACAGTATAATCTTAAGGCAATAATAGAGGTAGAAACAAAACGTTATGAGATTAGAAAATGGGTACCTTTAGACCACATGCAGACATCAGAAAAATCCACATGAATGAGTATCTGTGGTGAGCCTTCAGAAATCAGCAGGGTCTTAACAGAAATTCTCATTCCTCTTCCTGCCTTCACTTAGTGCCTCCCTCAGAAAAGAATATGATGTTACCGTCTATAGGAGAAATATGCCCTGTTACGATATTTGTGTGTAACTCTTGTGTGGAAGATACATGCAAGATTATATGGTTATGAAGTTGTGTCGTGTTGTGGCTGGGTCCAGAGACGTACCGGATTTGAGGGAGAACCAGTCATGTCAAAAAGGGTGTCTCAGGCTAGATAGCCAGAAACAAAAAGTCAGTTCCAGGTGGGCTCAGGATGTTTTTCTCGGGCTTGCCCATGAAGTCAGTTGTATATTGGAGATATGGTTTTCTTTGGAAGGTGCTTGCACTGTCCCTATAGAGATGAATTTGGTATGAGGAGTTAGGAAGCCCAAGAGACTTAACAGAAAAGTTGCGGGGATCCTTTGGTACTCTGAAGGAGCAAGCCCTCCCTGGATGTGAGCCAGGTGTACTCCGTAAGGTTGTGCATATCTGGGTGAGGATCCCAGCTCTGTCATTTACCGATGGCAGATATTGGGCAAGTTACTCAATCTCTCTGGGTCTTGTATCACTTATGAAGTGTGAATAATAACATCTTCCTTGTATGATTGATGTGAGGATTAAATAGCTCCCGGATATGGAAAGCTCCCAGACTGGAGTCATGTAGTGCTAGTTCCCTTTCTTCCTCCCTTACCTCATCCTCTCCATTTTTTCTCCTCCTGCCAGCATTGTATTTGAGTATTCCATCCAGTATCTGCTTTGCTAAGAGACACTAGGAGGCATTAGTCAATGCATGACCAGAGTATTAGAGGGGGAGCATGCCATCCCTGGGGGTGGCCGTGGTAACCCAAACCACGCAAGAACCCCAAGCTGTAAAGCTCTGGTGATGGGGGGAATGAGGGAGAATCAGTACTCAAACAGCCAGCCTTCCTCATAGGAGATCATCCCTTTGGGCTAAATTGTAATGTCTGCATTTTCCTAAAGGACACGTACCCCCTATAAGGATAATATTTCATGCAATATTAAGTAAACATACGGCTTCTCCTACTGGCATTTAGAAATGAATAATGTTGCTCCATGTGAAAGGAATTTTAAAAATTCTTAAGCAATTTGGGAAGATATTTTTGGGAGGATGAGGACCAGCTGGATGGCAGGGACGTTTACTCTTAGGTCACTGGACTCAGAAGTTAAACATTTACTTTACCTAATTATAAGTGGCTCTACCATAGTGGGACAGGAGCCCAGAAATTCCAGTTTTTAAACTGCTCAGCGTCATTCAATGATCCATGGTGAATGGATTTCTCTGACTTTGATAACTTGATGTATTCTTACAGCCTGGCCTAATAATACCCTGGCTGACATCATTATCTATCAGTATTCAATTCTTTACTTGGGTCTGTAAATGCAAAGCAAGAGAGAACTGAGGCAGAAATGCTGCTGGGCACAAGTCTATGAAGCTAAAGTGGGTTTGGTGCAAGTGACCCAGTACTGTACCAGTCCCCAGTCTTTTTTAGCCCAGTGAAGAAGAGTTGTTTCCCTAATGAGACACTGGAATTCGAGAGGGAGCTAATCCTAGCTCTGAGCTTGGAATGTGAAAGTCATGGATCCTGAGGGAGGGAAGTTGTGTTAAAATTCAACTTCTACTTCACATGTGTGTATCTGACAGCTTAATGTGGAAAAACCATGTATGTGCGTGATGGTCATTTCTCAAGCAGAGTGCAAGAAAGCATTCCTACGTCACTAGACAGAGATGGTCTGCAAGTGTTTGTGAGTGAAACGTGTTTAGCTCTGTAAATGGTACTCATGGACATGTGACAAATCCAATGGGTTAGAGCTAAGAGGACACCAATCTGCAGGTGTTCGTGCATCAGTCGCAGTGTGAAAATAATCAGGAAGGCTGAGCATACGTGGGTCTGAATGCTGTTTGTGACTCTGATGATAACATGAGACAGATAAAAAGATAGTATTGAGAGAGGAGTGACAAGACACATAGATGTAGAAATGTTATTGCTTTTTAGCATTAATTGTACTGTTCACAAAGCATGTACATGACTCAACTCAATAAGTTTAGAATTCTAGCCTCTCAGAATTAACATTCGAGATATTTGCCCCATGATTGAATACCTTGAGTTAAAATTTACGTTAAGTTTTAAAAGCTGGAGATGTTTCTGAAATAGATATTTTTAAAGTCTTTGGTTAAATGGCGGCCAATGCACATCATATTCCAGGTTGGCTGAACTCAATCTTGTGCACAATGTCAACCTCACCTCTGTGTTCTGAGCCATGCTGATCACATTCTGCTGTGATGTGCTCAACATTTTTAGTGTTCTCTTCTGAGTTCGGTATTCTCCTTGCTTCCTTTTCATTTTAGAATAGACATGTATAAATTGTCAAAATCTCCTTCATTCTGTTATTTATTATATTTCATTGTTGAGTCTATTGGAGATAAAAATATGCCATTGTTATCCTGACCAAAAAAAAGAAAAAAATACCTGGTTCCACATCTTGATAGTTGCTTCAATCTCTCATGCAGGAGGAGATGGAGGCTGACTGAAAGCCTAACCCCATGTAATGAGAAATGTGTTTATGTATGTAATCTGATGCATGGCTCACAACCAACAAACTTAAAACAATCACGTTTGAAAGAGAAAGAAATGACACATATTTTGGTCACTACTTGGAATATGGAACTTCACCTATTGCTACTGGTTGCATCGTTTCAACTCTCTGCAAGAAATGTCTGCCCCCAGGAAATTCTCCATCCCCAACATGGAGTAAATTGTAATGGAAAAACCCATTACACTGACCCCTGCCAAGGGGGTTTGACTCTAGTAGCAAAAAAAGATGATAGTAAGATATTTAATATCTATCCACCATGTACTCATATAGTCTTTGCTTCCTATGAGGTAACAGGAAGGAACAGATTTCTGGATATATCTATGAAGTTCTATGAGCGCTATTGAGGGTAGATATAAGGTCAAAGGCAAACCCAGGGTTTGCGATAAGGAGAATGGAAAAATAAATGAATGAATGAACTGAACTGATTGCTTTTTGTAGTCAAGAAAGAGGAGCAATCAATGTAAGAGTTAACTTTATGATAGGTTCTTTACAATCATGTCATATAATCCGCACTATAGCAGGAAACTGAGGCAAGGAGGGGTTAAACAATTGCCCAAGGTCATGTAACTGACAAGAAGCAAATCCCCCAGTCTGCTGACATTTTTGCTCAGATCAAACTGCCTCCCCAGAGTTCGATGAAGATTTAGCGGATCTTACGTAATACCTATCAGTAACACAGCAAGAAGATATATATGCTCAGGTAATTTTATCTATTAACAACAAAACGTCAATGACGTTTTCTATTGCTTATATCTGTTAAAAGGTTAGCACTAAGTAACAGGGTTTACCCATCAAAGATGTCAGTAGCATGTTATGGGAAAATATCACCAGTTGATTAAAGCAACAAATGAAAATGGTTGAGGGCGCCTGGGTGGCTCAGTTGGTTAAGCATCTGACTTCAGCTCAGGTCATGATCTTGCAGTTTGTGAGTTCGAGCCCCATGTCAGGCTCTGTGCTGACAGCTCAGAGCCTGGAGCCTGCTTCACATTCTGTGTCTTTCTCTATGCTCCTCCCCCACACATGCTCTGTCTCTGTCTCTCTCTCTGTCTCCCTTTTTCTCAAAAATGAATAACCATTAAAAAAATTTTTTTAATGAAAATGGTCAAGTTGCTAAAAGTGGTTTATGTCAGAAATGTGAGATGTCGACATGCCCTTAGTGGGCTCTATCAGTGTGACCATCTTTCAATGATACCTGCAGATCTTCGGATTTCAATTTTATCTCATTCCACGCAGTTCATGCTATCATTGTCAGAATGCCTGCATTAATTCCAGGCGAGTGTACCCTTATTTCAGAATTTTTCCTTGTTGTGTTTTGATATTTCCTAATTAGGAATATGCCATTTCTATATAGCTTTTCATATTTTCTCCATAGCATAGCTTAACACGAAAACTGTGTCTTCGGTTAGATACTCTGCCGTGTCTACCGTATAACACAAACAAACAAAATCAAAAGAGAAAAAATATTCCTGGCTCTGTGATTACTTTCATTAGCAGTGGGTCTGTCTGCTTCCGAGTGATTGAGATGCAGTCCGTTTCGGCCGCACTTCTCATTGACTCCCGGGAAACAGTCCCAGTTGTCGGAAGAGTCAACACCTTCTGACAGGCACCATCTGGCCCGCCATTCATTAACTCCCACAATGCTACTCGTGAATTTGCCTCTCTCCCCGTGACCAGTGACACCGTCTTGAGAACTGATGCGGCTTAAAGCGATACTGGTTCCCTGTTTGGATCCTCCCAAGCGTCGCCAGGCATCAGTCCTGTGGGTGACATCCCACCGGGTTGCAGGTTTGTTATGGAACTAAGTTGAATACCACATGTCATTTCGGAAATTCACATTTGATTACAGACAACAAAAGAACAAAAGTAGGTAGATCAAAAAGTGTGAAAGACTTTTTTTCCGTCTGGTTTGAGACTGGAAAACAATGTAGAAAATTCTTCTTTAGGAGTAGATTTTTTGAAAGGTGACTAACAAGTACAGGGTGATGATCTAATTCATATACTGGTTTACACCAGCACATCTTTTGCTTTCTTGCCATATTATTAATTTTTGTTATTCAATCCATTTCTGTTTTTTCACGTCCCTATACTCAGAGGACACGTGGACTGGTAGAAGAGAGAATGTGAAGGCAGTACAATAATTTAGGAAACAACTTGTATTATTTCTACTTATCTGGACCACCGCTTCTGAGTATGTTTTAATATTGGCTTTGTCATTTGACAACAAGGCAAAAATCCCAAAGTGGCTCTGCCGGTCTCACATAGCTTCCAAAAGACAGTTTCTATGAATATCAAGTAAGATAAAATGCGTGAAAAAAATAGATACTTTTCCCCATTGAGCACCTATTTTGAGCTCGGCAATGTTACAGATGTGAGGATACCAAAATATAAGACATTCAACTTGCCAGCCAGTGGAGAAACAGACACAGAAAACAAAAAATGTGACAAACCACTAAGATACCTAAAACCAAGGAGCCATGATCATACTAGGGAACCCAACAGAAGGGGACAGGGCACTCTGGGCCAAGAGGCCAGTATGTGGAAAAATAGAGGGGAGGGATAATATTGTCATTTTGAAACCTTGAAGTAATTAAAACAGGGTAAAAAAATTGGCTGAGAAAATGGCGGGACCTGATGTCTGTGAAGAGTTTGGTTCACGACCAATTTTGTTCGCCGTGGAAAGCCATTGGCTCTTACGTGGTAGGCAACGGGAAAGTGCTGTCAAGTTTGCAGTAGGGAAGCGATGATTGGAAAAGCCTTCCAAGGCTATCGGGTGGTTGGAGGAATGAGTACAGGAGCTGAGTGCCGATGCCAGGAGCTCATTGACCATGAGGCAGGAACTAGCAAAGGTAGCAGTGAGCATGGAAGGTGAAGAAGAGCGAAACCACCAGAGAAGTTGAGTATGGAACAGCAAGGTTTCTGGTCATCAGAATTACCTTAATCCAGAAGGCGAGCGCAGGGCCAGCGGCTCATCCTATCTCAGGCTCACCATCCCCAGGCTCCTTTTTCCCCTTCTAGGTTTCCTGTAGGGGAGATTTTCTTTTCCATTTTCTAAGAGTTATTTGGCCCGCAGTGAGTCTTGGAAGGATCCTTCTGAAATTTTCAGATGCCAAGAATGTTGCCAATAACATCACATTTCTAGGGCAATTCTTCTCCCAAACTTTGAACTCTGTGAGGATAGGAAGCAGACCTGGGTCACCCCCTGCTGGACCCTCCCTTCCTCCCTGCTCGGTGTCTGCCAGAGACTAGATGCTCAACAAGGACTTGTTGAATGTGCCCGTGATAAACTATGCAGTGCCTTGCAAACAGGATACCCTGAGAGGTCAGAAGGGCAGATGCAGCTACACAAGAAAGTGAGAAAACTGCAAGCAGCCTTAGTGAGGGACATGGTAATGATGGAAAACACCTGTTGAGTTCTTGTAAGTCTCATGCACCATGATTAACGTATTTTGTGTGCATTATTTGAATTCTTACAGCAACCCTTTGTGGATGCTGTTTTTATTCCCACTTTGCAAATGAGGAAACCAAGCCTTAGAAGTTACACATCTCATGACCGGCAAAGCTTCAGCTTTCAGGTTAGTTAGGGGCAAAAGCCTGTCCTAAACCACCGTGCTGGATTTAATGGCACCTTGAATGATGTGGATTCTGTCAAAAACAACTATTTAAATGGGTTAATCCTTTCTTTCCGCCTTACATTTCCAGGTCTTTTCATTTCTCAATACACATGCCTGGATTTGACAGGTATGGATGCTGGCTTCCTCCTCCCTTACCATTTATCCTCTCCTTCCCCCCTCAGTGATGACACACAGTCATTTGTTGGGGCGAATGCGCTGAGAAGTTAGATCTGTGGGTCTCCGTCCCAGCAGAGCGATAGTCTTATATACCTTCCACTCCAGCCCCTCTCTTGTGTGGAGCTTGAGTCCCTCTAGCTCTCCATCTTTAATCTCCCCTCCACCATCCCTACAAGTTGGGTGGTAGGTAAAGGTGTAGGTGGAGTAGCACTTGTAGGTAAGGGCACTAGTAAAACAGTAGGTACTACTAGTGAAAACAGCAGCCTTCAAGGAAGATCAGCTACTTGAGTGTAGGGACTGGGTGTTCTTTATCTCCCTGTGCATCACCTCGTCCACTGGCTGGCACTGAGAGGCACCTAAGAATTGTTTGCTGGTCTGCCTAAGTATGGGTGTGTGGGAGCCATCTTGGGAGAAAAGATGACTCCCTTTATTTTCTGTGCAACATACTCTTTCCTTTTTTATATATTTTTGACACCTTCACACAATACCTTCCACACAGACCTATGAGCATCTTTTTCTTTTTCCTTCTGTGGATTATCTCATCCCTAATAAATGTATTCATTATATATGGGGTACCACTACAAGAACAAACCTCTTACCTATCACCATGTAGATACCCATGTGTGCTCACCTTTTTGGTCTCAGATGAGTAGTTGTACGTATCATGTCGCTTCCACAGTAAACCATCCTTGGCTTTAAATACCCTTGGCTTTAAATACGTCTCTTTACTTCCTTGAAAGGCTAATACTGCAATAAGCATTATTTTAATTGCAGATTTTGGTTATGTGCTCTCATTTTACAAATACTGTGGCTAGTCTTTAAGAAAAGAAAAAGAAAAACTTTTGACCACAAATTGCTCTCTAAATTCAAGAATGTCTCTTATATGTGATATCAATTCCCCTTGTGCCTTAGAGTTGGTTTCTTTCCATTTCACCTCCAAAATTACATTGAAAACATCTGCTAAGGACTTATTTAAACAGCTAGTTAATGCTTTATAAAGCTCAGAGGCACTCCCATCTGTTCCAGGAGCATTCTCTTTTCTCAAGAGCTAGATCATATCTTCTACCTGTCTGACAGCCGGGTTTGCATCAAAACTCTTAATTTCTCTATCAGTAGTATGACACCTTACATAAAGTTTATACCTGATTTTTTCTCTCTTGACTTGCTCTGAATGAATATAAGAGCAATCAAGTTATGTCCTTCTTTTTTTGTCTTTCAATTTTGTTTTAGTTTTTAGAGCCAACAGGTCTTATTTTAAAAATCTTTGTAAGAAAATAGAAGTCAGGATATGGTTCTAATGGATATAATTTCTGGCATCTTGCTCCTTGGACCTCCTCTGCAAGCCCCTTAGCTCACATGAGGTCCACAGGGATGATTTGTGTGTCCCTTACTAGAGAATGAAGACCAGTCCCCCAGATCACCTCCATCCATTCTCCTTGGAATGTTTCTACTTTTTCAGGGATGAGATGGGAGCAAATCCTCTGTGTCTCCTGACAGATGAAAATTCATTTCCGGATTTTGAGATGGTTCCAAGGAAGTCCACTGAGATGACAGAGGAGGCTCCCTCCTCCCCTCCACTTCTTTCTGGGTGCTCAGACTCAGGCTTAACTACTACTGTTCTTCACACAATCTCTCTTTTTCTCTCTCTTATGTCCATTCTTTTATATTTTCAAGGTAAGTGAGAAGGTTAAGGAGTTACAGGACTAGTTCTTAGAAATTTCTTCTGTAGGGGCACCTGGGTGGCTCAGTTGGTTAAGTGTCTGACTTTGGCTCAGGTCATGATCTCATGGTTCATGAGTTCAAGCCCCGCATGGTGCTCTGTGTTGACAGCTCAGAGCCTGGAGCCTGCTTCACATTCTGTGTTCCCCCTCTCTCTGCCCCTCTCCCACTCATACTCTGTCTCTCTCCTTCTAAGATAAATAAACATTTTTTAAAAATTTTAAAAAGAAATTTATTTTGTTAAGTCTGCATGTGGGGATCTGTTTCATCTTCTTTAGGGTATCTGGTACCTAATATATTAATTAGCACGTCAGTTGAGAGAGGAGTCAGACAAGTCTTGATTTAACTTCGGGTTACATTTTCCTCGCTGTATCATTTTGTTATAGGGACACCAATTCAGATGTGATAATTTGCTCTGTCCCTGTTAGAAGAAATTAAATGGCATCTTGCAGGTATTTATCCCTTACATACTCAAAAATCAATTCATCCCATTGGCTGTGTTTTTCCAACATAAGAATCCTAATTCCCTCAACCTTCTTTATGTGTCCATCTTCCATTCTGATTTTCATCCTAATTTTCATGAATATCCTCTGACAAGCAGCTACCCACTTAGTCTTCTTTCTTTTGCTCCATCAAGTATAAGAATGCTGGAAGGAAGAGATACATCACACATTTGCTGCTGACTTAAAACCTTAGAAGTTTATTTTTGGCAAAAATTGAGGATTTAAGAAAGGGCTTTTCTGACTCAGGTTTGCCCAAGAACACTGTTATGTCCGTAGGTGTCTGACTCCTTCTCAAAATAGAGCTCCTGTGTCTCAGAAAGCAAGCATAGGTTTCCATTTGGTCCTCAACCAAAGAAAATACTGTCAGTTCTGGGGAGTCAAACGCAAGGTCATCTGTGCCAGTCCATTAAAAAAAAATCACCCAACTGCTGTTGGTAGATGACAGTTTCTAAGCACAAATCCACAAACTGGAAAAGATGTGTGCAGTTACTTTGCATTGATGTAGGAATGGCTGTTTTTGTTTACCATGAAGAAAAAAAAAGACTACTTCCTGTACTCTTCTATACACACAATGGGAACCATATATCTCTGTAAAACCAGTGTGCCAAGAAGGCAACTACCAGAACTGGAAAGGCATCCCATGTCTCTTCCCATACTCAGGGGAGATACTGGCTCAGCGGGTTGGAATTGTGCACCTGTTCTTGCCTTGCATCTGACGATCCATGCAATTTTGGGCAGGTATTTCTCTGTGGCCCAGTTTTTTTCTGCTGTGGAATGAGTGGTAACAACAGGATTATTGGATAGTTTGTTACTGAAATGGAGTCATTGTTGAACCAGATAGCTTCAGGAAAGATTGGCAGGTAAACCTATCTGCTAGAAGTGAAGCAAGTCCATGTTTTTGTTTTTTAAGAAGCAGTCCATGGACAGCCATCTCTAGGGACCATAGTGAAGGAGAGGCATGGCCATCTTGATCATTCTCACTTGTTTCCTTTGGGGACTTTTGTTCATCTAGTGCTCAGTCAACTTTGAGACTTGTTTTAATGTATGCTCTCATTTAAGAAACCAGTGGAGTGCAAGCTCTTTGAATGTTAGCTGATACAAACATTAGATGGCCCTCTAAAGAGCATTAAAGTTTTATTGTGGGCTCTTGCAGATTAAAACAAATCTAAATTCAAACATAGGAATTTCTAATGATAGAACTACAGTTGGAAGTGGTAGGGGAAACATTTCTAGTACTCTCAGACTCATAGCTGGTCACTTCTATCTTTAAGGCCAGTCGTAGGTCCAAGAATCAATGGAAAGATGATCATATTTTGCAGGCAATCATGGGCAAACTGTGAAATATACTTGTTGTCAAAAGTTAAACATAGAGATTCTAATTTGCATTGTGCTTTTCTGGGTCTTTTTGGTTGGACTCTTTCCTGGAGATCCTCTTAGATTTTTTATTATATCCTGCTTCCCAGACAAGGCATGATATACATTTCCTTACTGCCTTCTGAAGCTGGGAGCATCTGGAAAGTTTTCCTCTCCCTTTCCCAAATTCTTTTGAAGAAGCTCTGTAGCAGTACCAAGGGCATTTATTTTCCTGCAGAGCAGATGGAGGAAGACAAGAGCACAGTGAACTTTCTCATGTTTTCCACCGAGAGTCAAGTGTTTTCATCTGACTTCCTCTTTGCACTTGAAGCCATCATTTCTATAGGAAATTGTAATATTGAAAGCAAAGCACAAAACCAAAATTCATTGTGCGTAAAGAATATGTATTACATACTTTGAGAGTCATTAGGACTTTTCCTATGAGATAATTTCCTCCTGACTATGCAATGGCTTCTTTTTTACCCAGCCAAATCCCGGACTTCTCCCCCAGATGCTAAGCACCCAGAGTGATCATTCTCGTATCTCTTATTCTGTCAAATACCTGGCATTTAATCATGTGCTGGTTTAAGTTTGTGTTGCTACCTTCCTTAACATTTTACGTTGTGTTCAGTATGCATTGTACCTTCATGACATTTCTGCAGGGCTTTATTCTTATCAACCAGAAGTATGACAAATATAGGGCTTCAGAGCCCTATTTAGCTGTAAATCTTGGGCTAGTCACCAGGACGTATAAACGTTCCTGAGTAGTTTCTTTAACATCCTGGAAATCATTAATGTGAAAAAAGAGATAAACACAATTGCTGAAGGGGGGATCTGTGATGAACCCAGCATGCCAGCACAGACCACATGCTTACAGATACCCACTGTGGACATGGGTCATGAATAGACCACAGCATAGTCCCTTGACGGCCATTGTTTGGCTGTCTAAAATGGGATAACTGCAAAGAGTAGCCTCAAAGCCACCTGAAGCATACCTTAAGATAAGAAAATATATAACTATTGGTTGCTAGAAAGAAAAACAGTTGGAAACATCCAATTAGAAACAGAAGCAATATCTTTCAAAATAAGCTTATTAAAAAACTCCAAAAATAAATTGATTCTACTTGCTCAAATCCAATCAAATTTACATGTGTGCAATGTTCAAATGAAAACCAGTTATACGTGATCATTTACCCCCACATATAAATGCGAAGTCATTAGTATAATTAGGAAAACTATGTATTTATATATCACTTATTGTCTCTTGCCCGTGGGGGATAAGAAATCTGTGTTGGTCCTCTATCATTCCCAAGTTAATATTTGGTTCACTGATATATCTTTGAAAGATTTTTATATAATATCAAAAGTGAGGCAGAAAACAGATATTCATTGTGCATTAAGAATGTGTGAGGCACCGTGTTATAATATCAACCTTTATTTTACCTTCACAGCAATGATCTGAGACTAGATATCGTTACCTCTATCGTTTACAGAAGAGAAAAACAAAGCTCAGAGAGGTTAAATAATTTTTCTATAGCTACATTTGGGGAGTGCCAAGATGAGAATGCAGTGCCAGGTCTGTAAACCCCAGAATGCAGTATTTTCCATACAAAAACACTTTGGGGAAAGCACGAATTTTCATAGTGTCAGACTTAACAAAGACATTTTTAAAGTGCAAAATGTCATTTAATGGAAGAAATGATCTTCAGTTAAATAAACTGATGTCTCAGTTACAGTTACTTTTCCAAGCCCTGATGGACATTAACTGGTCTGGTATTTCATATCCCCTTCTGCCCAGTCCCCTGCCCACCCCACTTTGCCCCACTCAGGCTGTAGGATCCTACCCAGCTTTCTCGTCATGTTTGTGCCACTGAGACCTGCATCAGTTGTGGACCTGCTTCCCACCTACCCAGTGGGTCTGTCTTATGATCCAGGTATAGTTCTTGAACATAGAAGAGCGTTGTCCCCTGAACAAACTGTACAGGAGAGGTTGCAGACTCAGAGAAACTAGGCACCGTCATAGGTGAGAGGTAGATCATGAGTTGGGAAAAAAACGGTTTCAAGTAAAAGTCTGAATGATGATGTATGGGTCACGGAGCTAGCGTCACAGGGCCCAGTGCTCAGAAAAGGGTCCTGTGCTTGCCTTGACAGTGCTGCTATTCTGGAAAACTTCATCATTTCATCCTTGAACCTGTGTTTTGCAAGTGAAGTTCAGTGGGTGATGGAGCATGAATGTGAGTAGAGGAGATACACATAATGTGCATTGTCCCTTGTGGTCCCATTCGAGCAGTGTTTGTGATGCCCATGGGCACAGAGGGTTAGTGGACCCAGGCATGGGTTAGTTTAGCAAGACTGAAAGCGAGCACTGGTGCTCACCATGGTGAGCACTGATGGCCCCAAGGGACCAGGCTTTTGGCTCAAATCAGAACTTTCAGTGCAGACAATGGGCAGTTGCACTGTAAGAAACATGACCACAGAGGAACTTGACCATGCCCCTTCTTATCCCTGGTCCTTCCTGTAATTGTCAAGCCACCTACAATGAAAACAAATTATTGAAGCAGAGACAGATAAGGCGACCCAGAGTAACTTTCTTTTCTATCCTAACTTACTCATCTTGATGGTGGAGAATTTGGTAGAATATGAGCATATTAAGATGTGAAATGAAAGTGAAATGAAAACAATTTTTATTTTATTTTATTTTTTGTGGGGCATTTCCGTTGTTTTGGTTAAGAATGAAAACTATATATACATATATGCAAATACAAGCCTAGGAAATAAAAATTGTGTAATTCCAGTGATTCTGCTTCAGAGTTTAATGCATTTATATTTGCATTTAAAACTGGCATTGCCTGATGTAAAGATGAGCAGTGAAAATTCTAATAATTTAAAATTTTAATTTTTTAAAATTTGGAGCCACTTTAAATAGCAGCTGAAATACCTCCAAGACAAATTGAGAGATTGCAGAAGAAAGCTTTATGTTTTAGGAACTTTGATGGCATTTTTCCTGCTTTTAGAACAAGGGGGCTCACATGTTTGTTTTGTAGCGGGCCCCATAATTCATGAAGCTGGCCGTGGCGGCGTGCCCTGCCTCTTTTCCTGAAGGCCAGCAGCTAGGTTTGTGCCCCAGTGAGGAAGATTGGTGGGATTCCACTCTGGAGACATTGAATAGTTGCAGAAAAAAACAAATACTTCCATTTCCATTAACTTAGGAGTTCGCCGATAGACAGTGGACTTCCCCTCCCCCACTTCCCTGCTTCATTCACACTAAAACACTTACAAGGGTACGGGCTCTCCCATGCACACTGGATTTCCCATCGGTTTTAGAGCTTCACTCTATGAACAGACAGCCAAGGACCTGCAAACATCAGAGGAAAGCTTCCAACGCGCAAAAGAACGACCAGAAAAACATCAGACCCCTAGCGGGGTCAGGGGGGTCGGGGCTGGAGGTGGGGGAGGGCATGAGTAGACTATCTGATATTAAAATGTAT
>NW_027530857.1:5028833-5035543 GCF_008692635.1 Crocuta crocuta
TTGGGGTTAAAAAAAAAAAAACTGAAATTCCTGTAAATCAAACATTTGAAACAATATCAATGACTGGTATATAGAAAACCATGCAAGTCTCAAAAAGTGTGACAAAACTCTATGATGTAAGAGAAAGAAGATCATCAGAATGCACTATATGGCCTTTCTCTGGACCTTATAATGTGACCACTCTATTGGGGGGGGATTAAATAAAATTCTTCTATGACTTTACTTGGAGGGTTTGGTGAGGACAAGCAGAGCAGAGTGGAGGAAGCCATTCCTTATCTAGCAGAAGAAGAAGTCAACAGATGGTGGCCAACACTGATAAATCCAAGACCAGCAGGTAATTACTGAGGGATCTGGGGATAAACTCCAGAGGAAATAGACAAGAGGTTGAAAGCAATGCCTCCAGGGAGTGTAGCTGAGCAGTGAGGGTCAGAGAGAGCAAGCAGGGGAGAGTTGTTTTTCTTCAAACACTTTTTACTTCTCTTTAATTTTTAAACTCTGCACCTGCATTGTGCTGATGGATCTTTTCAGTAAAGGAAAAGACATCCCATACAGTGAAAAGAAAAGAATATTGGTTGCCTTACAGAAGTGCCAGGAAGGCTGGAGAGGTATGGCTGGTCGTTGGGTGGGAGTTGGGAGCATCCTGGGGAGGACCAGGCAGCTACCTCTGCCGCGCAGTGCGAGCCCCGGCTGGCGCAGCCTTCGCTGCCTTGGGATCGATGGACACTGTTCACCACCCCTGCATCTTTCCATCATGGCCACTGGGCCTAGTGTCTTGGGTGGTGGGGTCTGATTGGCTGACGAGGTCACTAGTCCACGAACCGCAGCCACTTTGGTGGAGGCAGCAGACAAGTGGTCTTTCTGTAGAGGAGCAGATGAACTCTGCCTCCTGTAAAGATCCATATGGCAAAAGGTGTCTAATTTCCAGGAAGGAGACTCAGATGTTGGGCAGCTGAAAAGAATATCAGAGGTATATTATGGTCACTTTCTGATGAAAGTACAGACCACTTTAAACATTTTCTTTCTTCTGTCAGACAAATTTTTAGGGAATCATAAGCTTTTGAGGCTTAACCCTAGGGGAGGGTTCATGGTATCTATCTATCTATCTATCTATCTATCTATCTATCTATCTATCTATCTTTCTCTTGTCTTCATCAATTTATTATTTTCCAATCATTAAATGTACCTACCTCACACTATGCCCAAGTGTTGTCACTCGTAAAACAATGTTACAAAGCAGCAGATACTCTGCACAAGTGTGTGTGTGTGAAAGAGAGAGAGAGAGAGAGAACAGCGGAGTGATTAGAAACACAAATTCCAGGGGTGCCAGGGTGGCTCAGTCAATTACGCAGCCAACTCTTGATTTCAGCTCAGGTCATGATCTCACAGTTTGTGAGATTGAGCCTCATATCTCAATGGATTTCTCTCCCTTTTTCTCTACCCCTCCCTGGTGCGTGCTCTCTCTCTCTCTCTCTCTCAAAATAACTAAACATTAAAAATTAAAAAAAAAAAAAAAAGAAACACACATTCCAAGAGAAACCAGATACTCTACAAATCAAAAACTTAAAATAGGAATGAGGTAAGGAAGATCACTCTAACTACAGAAGAAAAATATAGCATCCTCCCACCCCCTCCCCAAAAATACCTTCTCTTACTTTCTCCTTCATTAAAACTGAAAAGTGAGCAGCATGTTTTCAAATAACTCTCCAGGAGCTGAGCACATAGTTTGGGACAACTATGGACCATGGACTTGCCTGTAATTTCTGTCAGGAGTGTGCGTGAAGTTCACCACGAGCCCCTGGGGTGGGTAGGAGGGCTCCGCATCAAGGAACATACCCACGGCGAAGGCAGCACTGGAAAGCCCATCATTTCTTCAGTGCGTACACACTTGGGAGTTTGGTATGCCGTTTGTTAAGTTGGCCTACTAAAATAAGATCCTATTAAGTAACTTTGATTCTAGTGATTTGGAGCTTTCGTTAGGAAACCAAGGGGGTTGACAGACACATTTGTCGCATATTTCATGTACTCCCAAAGGATTTGGCGCTGTGAGGAGCCACATTGGGGAAAGAGGAGATGGCTATGCCAGCAAAATCGGTATTCCAGGAAAACAGTCTGAGGGCCATGCTGCATGGTGTCAGCTGTGATTGTTCTAGACAGTGAGCGTGTGCTACGCACTCATATATATTTACATTATAAATGTATAAAGGTGCACGCACGCACACACAATAATATCTTTAATTTGAGTAAGTAAAAAATTTTCGGCTCCCTACCTTTGGCTAATTCTCTGAGCTGCGAGGTTTATTGTGCTGTAGGATTTTCAATAAACACCTCTGAGAATACTCCTCCACCTGGATTTGAAGTAATTTGCATTTCCTCTAGTGTGAAACCAATTCACCGCAGGTATAGACCTAAGTAATTACAAATATCAGATGCAATTTTAGTAATTGCATTCCTTGTCTGAAAGCGGTATTCATAGAAAATATAACTTCAGGTGAGCATATCAAGAGTTTGTTTGCCTGAAGAACAAAGATATATCGCAGATAGCTGGTGAGCTGTGATTAGGTTAAAAAGTCAGTCTCGTCTCTGCATTTAACGACGCTGGGAAGAAAACTCATTAATTCAAATTTTTGGAGAAATATGTTCATGCTGGGCATGGAGGAAAGGAGGACTTAAACAGGTGGCATGATATTTGGGAAAAAGCCCGATTGGTTTTAAACTGCAGTTCGGAATGAAGAACAGAATGTTGATACTAGCGGCGTCTGGCAGGCAGCTCAGTGGAATATTTAGCCTTGCGAGATCGGGCTTCATACCAACCTGACGAGGTTTATTTCGGAAACTGGAAATCTGATGGAGCTATGATGGAGATATGCGGGCTATTACCCTAAGCTGGCCAAAAGAAGGCTGCTCACTGGAATACCATGGCCATCCACTACATAGTACCCTGGGCTATGTACAGTTGATTTGGGGGTGAGGTGGGGGTGCTATCTGGGAAGAAAGGCAGAGAGGTTTACGATTAATTTGAAAGAAGTAAGACATACCTCTTACCTGTAAATAATTTAAATAGAAACTTTCTGGGAAAGAAAGCGCCTTAATAAAGTCAAATTATCTACTTGGCTCTTCCACCATTTTGGATCTTATTCGTCTCTATTGTATCCATTGGTCTAAGTTCTATTCCCTGGGTCTTCTCTGCAGAAAAACTGAATCTTTCCTCCACATGACAAGTGACACTGTAGAAAGCAGCTGTGGTGTGTTCTGTAATTGTCTCTTTGGAGGATCGGATACCCCTGTTTCTTTCAAACCTTCCTCATCGTATATTCAGCCATTTCCTTAGCCTGTTTCTTTTCCCAGAATTTATTCATCAGATATTTATTGTGCACTAACTGTATGCCAGGTGTGCTGAAAGCTAGGGTTCTGAAATAAAAAGGATCTATCCCCTTCCCTAAAGGAGGGTGGGGCCAGTGGATGAGACAAATGAAAAATATAGTTCAGAATAGGTGTTATACTACAGATATGCAGAGAGTATTAGGGGAGAAGCGTTTGTCTTTTTTGTGCAGAAATAAGCAAGATGTGTCGGGTAGGGTTTGAGACAGAGCAGAGAGGGTCTCTGGTGTCTTAGGATTTAAAATCTCTCATCTGTAACTATACTTATGTGCCCCCTTTCATACCTGATGCCATTATGTATGACTTTGATCTCTTTTTCTTTACATTTTTGTCAAAAATTGTTTATTTTACTGATTTTTATTTTTATTTGAAAAAATTCTTTAAATGTTTATTTGAGACAGAGAGATCATTAGCAGGGGAGGAGCAGAGAGAGAGGAAGAAAGACAATCTTAAGCAGGCTCTGCAAGTCAGCACAGAGCTGACATGGGACTCGAACTCACAAACTGTGAAATCATGACCTGAGCTGAAATCAAGAGTTGTGGCTTAACCGACTGAACCACCCAAGTGCCCCAATTCTTGATTTTATTTTTAATAAAATAAATTTTATTTATTTTTTATTACTTTAATAATTTTATTCAATAACATTTTATTATTAATATCTTCTTTTATTGTTACCAATTTCTTCTACTTTAAAAATGATTTTTGTATAGTTTATAGCTTTCTGAGCTTATTCATTTTCAGTCTTCTTGTTCTCTAGTATACTTTTTTTTTTTGAGACTCAGAGAGAGATAGCACAAGCAGGGGAGGGTCAGAGAGAGAGAGAGAAAGAGAGCTACAGAATCTGAAACAGGCTCCAGGCTCTGAGCTAGGTGTCAGCACAGAGCCTGACAGGGGGCTCAAACCCATGAACTGTGAGATCGTGACCTGAGCTCAAGTCGGACGCTTAACCGACTGAGCCACCCAGGCACCCCCTCTAGTATATTGTTTTAATTCTATACATTTCCTCTGAGTACTGCTTTAGCCATGTCCAAAGATTGTTTTTTAATGTTTATTTATTTTTTGAGAGAAAGAGAGACAGAGAGAGAGATAGAACATGAGTAAGGGAGGGGCAGAGAGAGAGGGAGACACAGAATCGGAAGCAGGCTCCAGGCTCTGAGCTGTCAGCACAGAGCCCGATGTGGGGCTTGAATCCATGAGCCATGAGATCATGACCTGAGCCGAAGTCAAACACTTGACTGACTGAGCCGCCCAGGCACTCCAACTCCAAAGGTTTTGGTGTATGAGGTTCTTGCGGTTGCTCAGTTATAAACAACTTGTCAAGTTGGCTGTGCCCCACCCCAAAGTTCTCGCAGTGACTCTCCTCAGATCCTTGGCAATGTCCCTGCCGAGAGGATGCTGGGAGCATTTGCCCCTGCAGAGAGCCACCCTCCTTACAGCGTCCCTGTACCCTCCACAGCCATTTTGAAAGGAGCAGAAACATTCCCTCTAATTAGGACGGACAGTGAGGGGAGCTGGCAAATGGGTATGTTTGTCTAAATCATGTTGCCAACGTGAGAAACTGAGCTTGGAGAAAGACCCCTTGCCAGGGCAACTAGTAAAAACAAGAATGTTGATTGCGTCCAGATTTCATCAGAGTAGGATGAGGCGCATCATTCAGCAAGGTGGGAGGGGGTGGACCTGTGAACATCCAGCCACCTACTCTTTCAGGGAGGCAGGGTTCAGCGTGAGCACAGGTGATCCTCGGAAAGCTTTGGTTCAGGTGGGTGCCTGCTGGGCCAGCGCTTAAGGAAATGATGTAGCCCATTTGGTCCTTTCTCTGTTCCCTCCCTTCTCACAATCACTTTGCCTTATCAGCCCTCCTTCTGGATGCAGAGGTTTCATGTTCCTCTTAACCTCTTTCCTATGAACAGTCGCTCTTGAGAAAGGATCTGCAATGTCCAAGATATAAATGACTGACACCTGATGTACTGCCTCATCCAGACTGACATTCGTTGTAAAGGGAGCACAAAACCCGGAGTTGAAGGGAATCAGCGTGATCTGTGGACCTCCCATCACTGGCGGTGCGGGGGACTGTTTGTAGGCAGCAGGAGATCAGGCTCTAATGTGGGTGGGGGCTTGGCTAGGATCTTAAATGAATGAAGAAGTTTAGGTGGATGTAAAGCAGCGGTTCTCAGTCAGAAGCCATTTCCCCCCCAGAGGAGGCCATTTGGCTGTATCTGGAGACATTTTTGATTATGCTAACTGGTGTGGAGGGTACTTACTACCGGCATCTAGTCAGTAGAAGCCAGGGATGCTATTAAACATCTTAGAATGTTTAGGACAGCAATCCCCCACCCCCACCGCCAACCAAGAGTTCTGAGGCTGAGGAAGCTTGGTCTAGAGAGATACGTATTTAGTAGTGACATTGGACCCCATGCTGGAGATGGAGCAGAGAGAGCTTCAGTGTGCTAACTGGAGACCACCTTCCTAGAATAAAGGGCTCTCACTATTTAGCAGTCAAGTTACTGTCCCATGGCCCAGTGTAGATAGATCTTCTGACTTCTTTGGAGAATTTTAAAAAACAATATTTTTACATGAAATTTCTACATTTAAAAATAGCAGGAATTAATCCAAATGAACGATGGTTAAGAGAGCTGCACTAGACTTGGCTTCTCGGTGGCCGCTTACAAGCCCTGAGCCAGGCAGTATTGCCCCAGCCATGTAGTTGTGGGCTACAAACCCAGGGATTCGAGGTATCGGGAAATTTGTGGTCATCAGTCCTGTCCCCAAAGACCATGACCGTACTGCTAAGGCAGGAGCCAGGAGAGGTCTGCGTCAGCTGTGTGCGGGGAAAAAGTATGACTGCTCTTCAATTGTTCTGGCACATTTAACAGAGTTTCCCAAGGCAGTTTTACCTTTTCCTCTTATAAAAATCTCCTGGGTTCAACATGCACATTTCAGATTCTGGACTTTCCTCTCACTAATCTGAATATCTACTTGACACAGTTGTTGAAAAGATTAAATAGTATACATGAAAGTTCGTAGTGTAGAGTTGTGTGACACTAAAAGAAATGTTAGTGGACCCCAAAAGCAAAGATAATACTACACTGTTTGAATGGGACTGTAGGTTTTTGTTTTTGGTGTGTTGTTTTGTTTTGCTTTGCTTTAGGTGTTTTTTGTTTTTTTAGCTGCCTAGAATTAGTGACCAGCTCCTGGGATAATGAGGTGAGTTCACTCAGCTTGAATTTGGAGGGTAAACACATGTTCTTTGTGTCTGGGAGGTATGCTTGAGATTTCCTTTGTCTCTCCCTGCTTTGGGGAAAAGCAAATTTGGCATGGCCGCTGAATGTCTG
>NW_027530857.1:5035585-5124072 GCF_008692635.1 Crocuta crocuta
TTAGTATGGAAGCTTTGTAAATTTGCCTTGTTAAAAACAAGCACCATCTTCATACCTGCTGAAACCGAATTCTCATCCAGAGGCAATGTAATGAACAAAGGGGCAGTAATACCAACAGCCTGCGGTGCAGACAACCCAGCCCACGCAGGTACACCGCACCAGCCGGGGAGGGCGGCTGTGTGTAAAGGACGCCTTTTATTGTGACTCTTTCACCTCCCCCAGCCCAGCCCGGAGCCATGAGAAGAAGAGCGTTGTCAAAGAGACAGGCCAATTTTACCCATCTTACACAATAGCGCATTACACACTTTCCAAGAAGACGCCATTCAGGGTGAATCACCAAATTCAGGATGAAAAGGTTTTGATTTGCAAAAGCGCTCAAGCATTTCTTCTTAGTGCTGGAGATGGTGAGGAAGGAGCCGACGTGCACGCAGCTGCCTCACCTTTGGGCCAGGTGCACTGGCAAGCTCTCCGAGGTGGAGTGGGGCAAAGGCACCCGGCATTCACAGGCGCCTCTGTCGCACCCTGGGGGCCCAGGCCGTGAATGCCTTATTTAAGGCAGAAAAGAATGAGAAGGTGCTGGTGATGGTGGGGTATTGAAATGTGTGGAACTGAGTCAAAACATGAATTGCAGGTTCACATCAACTGGAATGACTGTTAAAATTTCCAGGTCCTCAACTGGGTTTCATCAACACAGGTAAGAGGTGATGAGCGAGGGTGCCAGACTGAGGATTGCTTGTATCATTTGGAATGATTTCAGCTACAAATAGCAGAAAAATCTCTCTAAAATGACATAAGTCCTTCTTACTCAAAGTTGGGGCTTCGAACTGGCAGCATCAGCATCACCGGGGAGCTCACTGGAATTGTGGGGTCCACAGCTCCAGCCCACACCTTCTGGATCAGAATCTGCATTTTAACGAGAGACGTGGGTTATTTGTATGCACAGTGTAGTTTGGGAAGCACAGGGTTAAACAAGGCCTTTTTTTTTTTTTAATTTTTTTTTAAATTTACATCCAGATTCGTTAGCATATGGTACAACAATGATTTCAGGAGTAGATGCCTTAATGCCCCTCACCCATTCACCCATCCCCCCTCCCTCAACCCCTCCAGTAACCCTCTGGTTGTTCTCCATAGAAGAGTCTTATGTTTTTGTCCCCCTCCCTGTTTTTATATTATTTTTGCTTCCCTTCCCTTATGTTCATCTGTTTTGTAGCTTAAGGTCCTCATATGAGTGAAGTCATGTGATATTTGTCTTTCTCTGACTAATTTTGCTTAGCATAGAACCCTCTAGTTCCATCCATGTAGTTGCAAGTGGCAAGATTTCATTCTTTTTGATTGCCGAGTAATACTCCGTTGTGCATATATACCACACCTTCTTTATCTGTTCATCGATCAGTGGACATTTGGGCTCTTTCCATACTTTGGCTATTGTTGATAGCGCTGCTATAAACATTGGGATGCATTGTCCCTTCGAAACAGCGTACCTGTGTCCCTTGGATAAATACCTAGTAGTGCAATGGCTGGGTCATAGGGGAGTTCTATTTTTAATTTTTTGAGGAACCTCCATATTGTTTTCCAGAGTGGCTGCACCAGTTTGCACTCCCACCAACAGTGCAACAGAGATTCTCTTTCTCTGCATCCTTGCCAGTATCTGTCATTGTCTGAGTTGTTAATGTTAGCCATTCTGACAGATGAGAGGTGGTATCTCATTGCAGTTTTGATTTGTATTTCCCTGATGATGAGTGAGACATTGGGCATTTTTTCATGTGTCAGCCATCTGCATGTCTTCTTTGAAGAAGTGTCTGTTCATGTCTTTAGCCCATTTCTTCACTGAATTATTTGTTTTTTGGGTGTTGTGTTTGATAGCTTCTGCTTTTTGATACCCTTTATCTGATATGTCACTTGCAAATATCTTTACCCATTCCAACCGGTTGCCTTTTAGTTTTGCTGATGGACCTTTTTTTTTTTTTTTAAATACCTTTCGGATAACAAGTAGGCTAGAGGTAAGCAATTCCCAGGTTCCTTAATTCAGCAACCCAACAATGTCAAGAAGGACCTGGGTATTTTCCTTTTTTTTGCTTTACTAACCTGGATGCGCTTCCTTTTCCACTCAGATTTATCCTTCTGTGGTCACGAGACTTCTGTAGAAGCTCCAGGCTTTAGCTACTAGCACAGCTGAGTGAAGGAATAGGGAAAGGAAGCTTCCCCCTCCTATACACCTTTTTTTTTTTTANAAGTCGGACGCTTAACCGACTAAGCCACCCAGGCGCCCCTCCTATACACCTTTTTAACAGCGAGGAAACATTTGCCAGAAGCCACTCGATAGATTTCTCCGCATGTTACATGTCTCATATCTGATTGTCTAGAATTGCAGCATGTTTCCCATTCCTAGACTGCTTGCTGGCAAAGGGACTGGAATAATGATGGTTGGCTAAGGCCAATGAACATTTACCCTCTGGGACCAGGTAGGAGCCTGGCTTCCTTGGAAGCTCATGGCATAAACATAAACATGATGTGTTTCTGTAACTTGGAAGAAATAAAGGTGGGTAGGGAAGATAGCCGGTGGGGAAAGCAACGGGGTGTGTGCTGCAGGAATGTTTTGAGGCTGGTCACTTTTGTCTTGGGACACAAGGAATTTCCTCTCCAATGTTTGAGAATTGAAAAACAACTCATACTGCGAGCTCCTCCTATGACTGATCCGTGAGCGACCGTCCTGGTGACATATAACCTTGGATAGTTTGTGGCACAGGAAATTGTTAATGATAGAACAGTGCAATTTTACAATTTTAGAACTAGACAGCTAGAAAGGACTCTTTTTTTTTAATGTTTATTTTTTAGACAGAAAGAGGCAGAGTGTGAGCGAGGGAGGGGCAGAGAGAGAGGGAGACACCGATCCATCCAAAGCAGGCTCCAGTCTCTGAGCCGTCAGCACAGAGCCTGACACAGGGCTCGAACTCACAAATCACGAGATCGCGACCTGAGCTGAAGTCATATGCTTAACCAACTGAGTCACCCAGGTGCCCCAGGACTCTTTAGATTACTTATGGTGGTTCCCTCACTCTGTAGATGAACAAAAAATCCAAACAATCTGGACACAAGTCAGTTACATTGGGACTGAGGGTGTGGCCGCCCTTTATGTGGTGCCATCTTGATGGAGGTGCTTCGTCATTTCAATCTTATTTCAATCTGGATTTTGAAGAAGTGGATCATTGTACCTTTCTGGGGAATATGGATGACTATGTAGAATGAATCACCTAAAGGCCATTTTAAGATGAGAAATGGGATTCAATTGAGCAGCTCTTAGGAGGCCAGATGCCGCTAAACCTTGAGATCCAGAAGGGCGGGGCCCTATCTAATGGAGTCTGTAAGCACTTGACAAGTGCTGTAGAACAGTTAATGGAGTGGATAAATGAATTACGAATGTCTTTCTCTAAACAGAATTGTTATGCTACCTACCTTTACCAGTAACGTTCCTATTTGAGGTACGTTGTATTTACTTATTTACTTTGAAATTTTTGTAATGTTTATTTATTTTTGAGAGGGAGCGTGGAGGGGCAGAGAGAGAGGGAGTCACAGAATCTGAAGCAGGCTCCAGGCTCTGAGCAAGCTGTCAGCACAGAGCCCGACATGGGGCTCAAACCCATGAACTGTGAGATCATGACCGGAGCAGAACCCAGACACTTAACTGAATGAGCCCCCAGATGCCCCTTTACTGACTGACTTTGAATGACTGAGATAGATCCAATGGATCCAATGGATCCCTGAGCCTATATTTTCCCTCTTATACTTTTATTTCTGAGGGCCCGAAAGAGAAGAAGCAAATACAACATTAGACTGCTACAGTAATAAATGTATCATGTTTAGGTCAAAGGAGACTGTTTTCACACTATTCTTTGTCCTGTGTCTGACATCTTTGGGAATATTGCATTAGTTCCTAACACCATGTTTTAAGGAGGACTTTAAAGAGGACATGGATGACCATGATGATGAGAAAAATCAAGGACAGACATTATACTAAACACTTTCATTTGTTTTCATTAAATTATTACAAAATCCCTTTGAGACAGACATGTCAAAGATGGAAAAACTGAAGCTCATGGAAATACATGAACCTATGGACAGCTGCTTAACATCGGTGCTGGGATCTGACCTCAGGACCATCTGACTCCAAAGTCTTTGCCTTTCACACCATGATAATCGTTAATCTATCTAAGCATTTATTATATGCTAGGTATTGTTCTAGGTGATTTATTTTAATAATCCTTACTAAACACCTATGAAGTGGGAAAGATTTGTTATTTCATTTCACAGGTAATGAACTTGATGCTTAGAGTATTCGTGTAACCTACCTGCGCCACACACCTATCCCTGGGTATGGGTATGAAGCTATGCCCGTCTGACTGCAGAGCTCCAGGGCCCACTGCTACCCTGTTGCTTGCAGATGGTAGAGCAAAATGTTTTATCCTCTCTTGTTCAAGAGAGCAGAATTAGGATTTAGAAGAACTTTCTAAGAATCAGTCTGTGCCAACAATAGTCTCGTCTATCTCAGCTACAGGTGAGCTGGTCGGAAGTAATGAACATCACTGTCAGGGACAAGCATCTGAACTCACCATATGTAAGCAGATGTAAAATTGGGTCCTTTCTAGAGTCTTTGTCAAGAAAAGTTGTCTGTAAGTGGTCTGTCTTTTTCGGCAATTTTATTTTTGGTGCTGGGTCATTCGGTGACTGGAAGGGTATATTTAGCAAGAGAAAGAGATATGTAGAGAAAGACTCTTTTTTATCTTTAGGTTCTTTGCTCCCCCACACTCAGACGCCACCGTTAGCTCGTATACTCAAACTCCATACACGTGCAACTTACTGTCACTGATGTTCTTTTCCACACCTGGACCAGTCTGTTTCCACATTTTTCCTTTTAAATAAGAATTGGACCCGCATTTAGATATATCCACCACTTCTGGAAACACCCACGCTTGATGATGTAAAAGCCTGTGTCTTAACATTATGAGCAATGGTTGGCGGTTCCATGAACGCAAAGCTTGAGTCACACTTCACTGCAGAAAGTAGTTGCTCAATTTCTGTGGACTTAAGATTAGCCCATGGCAGCTCTGATTTGCTTTGAGAAATGTACACAAATAACATTTGCCCAGAGAAATGTTTCCAAATGTCTCCGTCCAGTTTGGCTCCATTCTGGGGAGAAACAGAATGATGGCTTCGTGACTTGAAACTTGAAAAAGTGAGGGAATCCTGTCTTTGAAACAGGGGGCTGGGGCTTGGAAGGCAGCTTCTCAGACTAATACAGGCACTTTCTCTTTCCTGGATCTCTCCCTGCTCCCTTTCTTTCTCCTAAGCTCTCTCCTTCACTGTCTGCCTTTTCACTTTGAAAACCATTGGTTTCAAACGTGCATCTGTAGCTGTTAATTTTGTGTGTGTCTGATTTTATGGGTTTGTGGAGCTTCTGAAATTAAATTAATTTTAAATGGGTTTTAATTACTAATGCTGTGGGCCATTGCCTTTAGCAAAGTCAACAAAACAATCAGGGTTACCTTAGTTTGTCTCTTTGAGGAATGTACTCATTCATTTGGGCTCCTACTAAACATTAGAGCTTTCTAACTAAAAAAGCAAACACATAAAATAAAACCACTGCTATATTTGAATGTCTGAATTTATTTTTTCTCTCAAAAACCAGCCACCTTGGATTTAGGAAAGAGGATTTTACATGTGCACAAAAGGATTTTTGTTTGTCAATAATATCTCATTATTTTTAAAAGGTGGGGAGAGTCTCTGTCATAATATTATGCTATGTAAATACTGAAGTAGAAGGTAAATTATGATCCAAAGGTTTGAATTCTCTTCTTAGCCCCACACAGAGTACTTTGTATGTGACATTAGAGAAATAGGATTGCTTCTCAATATAGTGTCCCCTCGTAAATTAAGGGTAATCAACTCCTAGTTCAAGACTGAAGGGATAATGAGATAATGCTCAAAATGGCTTTTAAGTTTCTACCTATAGAGGCTGAAGGTGAAAAAGGAATATTGCAACGCCTGTGAGTACCCCTCCCAAGAGGGAAGGTTACTCACGCTGTTCCCAGTGGAATGTTCTGTTCAATCAGGGGCCATCACTTGAGTGGTTTGATAATAATAAGCTCAGATTGACTGCAGATAAAAATGAGAAAGGTTGATTAAGTCATTTAGTCCCTTGACAATTTTGCAAACCAAGCGATTTCTGTAAGGATCAGTCTTAAAGTATGGATGGCTACTCAGAATAACCTAAGTCCTGGCTTCCACCTTTTGTCCCTTCTCCCAGAAAATATTGCAAGATTTTGACTGTTTTCTCTGAAAATTAACATCAAACTTCCTTTATCTAAATGTAGGCTATTATTATTAATGATTCCCAAGTGGTCTCTAATACCTC
Organism: Crocuta crocuta; assembly: GCF_008692635.1. Classification (NCBI taxonomy): domain Eukaryota; kingdom Metazoa; phylum Chordata; class Mammalia; order Carnivora; family Hyaenidae; genus Crocuta; species Crocuta crocuta. The sequence goes on from NW_027530857.1 coordinate 5,041,995, forward strand.
TTTTATCCCTCTTAGTTGAGAGTGCTGAAGTATACCCAGGTATGGTTGCCAGCTGGCTAATTCATTAATCAGTTAAATTCATTGTATAGTGTGACCAATGTAAGTAAGCCAATTTGACAATAAATTATATTAAAAAAACAAAAAAAGAATTTTTCTAAGCAGAATATAAGTCTATATCTCAATGCCAAATATATTAATACAGAAAATCATCAGGAGGGAGAAGTGACTTAAAATAAACACTCCATATTTGAACTATTTGGGGCATATGCAGAAAGACAAATAACTTTTTCTTTTAGTTTTGCTCTCGAACTGACTTCCCAATAATCCTACTTAAATCACACAGAATACTGCATGTGCAAAGCCAAATAAAAATACAAGTAATTATTTATCAATAATGCCAATATATTGTGTTTGTCTAATGCTTTACAGTTTCTTTTGTTTTTTGCTGTACAGTTTCTTTTTTTTTTACTTTTTTTTAATGTTTTATTTATTTCTAGTAGAGAGAGAGAGAGACAGCATGAGCAGGGGAACGTCAGAGAGAGAGGGAGTCACAGACTGAAACAGGCTCCAGGCTCTGAGCTGGCAGTCAGCACAGAGCCCGACGCGGGGCTGGAACCCACGCACCGCGAGATCACGACCTAAGCGAAAGTCGGACGCCTAACCAACTAAGCCACCCAGGCGCCCCTGCTGTACAGTTTCTAAAGAGGTTAATCTCATTCTTCTTTACAGCACCTGCTTACTTTTCTTCAGAGGTTTTTAAAATAATCTATGTAATTGTCCTGCCTTTATAATAGAAATCATCTTCATTTATTTAGCCCTTGTTGGGGTCATGTCTGTTTGAAAATTTAAGAAGTAGATGATGTCTAAGAATACTCCTGAAGCCCAGATTCCAAGGTGATGCATTAACACTACCATGGGCAGGTACACACACACACACACACACACACACACACATCCACACATACCCATGCACACCATATGCACACCATACACACTCCCCCACACCACATAAATATACACCACGCAAATATATACCACATACCTCCCCACAACACACCCCCCCCACACCACACATACCCACATACCACATAAATATGCACCACACAAATACACACCACACACATACCACACACACATCATACACACACCATACAAATATACACCTCATACTCCCACACACACCATATCCCCCTACACACCACACACACACACCACACACTGTTCTCCCCTTACACACACCACACACATACCACACAGCACCACACACATACCACACAAATATATACCACACACCCCCGTACACACACACCACCCCCCCCACATACCACACAAATACAACTACAGAAATACATACAANATACATACCACACACACACACAACACACAAATATACACCACACACACACACACACATCCACACCATACACAAACACACACACACCACATAAATATGCGCCACACAAATACACACCACACAAATACACACCTTACACTCCCCCCACACACCATTTCCCCCCCATACACCACACACACCCCCTCCACACACACACCACATTCCCTATTATACACATACCACACAAATATCCACCACACCCCTACACACACACACCACATTCCCTATTATACACACACCACACAAATATACACCATACACACACACACACACACACATACCACACACACATCACACTCAGACACACACATACACACACACACACACACACACAGCTTCTTTACCTTTGTGTTGGCTGGTATTCCCAGTCAGAAATTACTTTTCTTTCAAATACCCCTTAATAACTCACATTAAGTGTCATTGCTCTCAGTGGCTGCCCACCATTGGAGTTTGCTTTAAAGGGAAAGAGCCTGCATAGTAGAAAAATTAATCAGAGGAAGGGAGAAAAAATTTTGAAGTAGAAAACATAATTGGGTAAAAAAGAGAAAAGCAAATGATGTCTCTCTTAGTTACGTGGATCCTTCCCAAACTGGTGCTTTTCTCTGTGACATGTAATTTAGTCTCCATGTGGATTCTTAGCATTTTGGAATAAATTTGGAATAAATTGTCTTGTTTTGATTACTCTTAAATATAGACCACTATTTGAAAAAATAATAACTGATAAATTGTTTTCTCAATCAAATAGGACCAGCAGAATTGACCAGAAGGAACCTCATAAAGGAAACAGGAGGTGAGGTATGTGGTGAAATGCTGGGGTTTGATAGGGTCACTGACAGAAGTGCTGCTGGGTGAGCTCTGTTTGTACTCAGTTTTCTTCAAACCCAAAACTACTCTTAAAAATAGTCCAGTTAAAAAGCAGCAGCATTGGTGGGGGTACCTGGGTGGCTCAGTTGGTTGAGCGTCCAACTTTGGCTCAGGTCATGATCTCTGCTGACGGCACAGAGTCTGGAGCCTGCTTTAGATTCTGTGTCTCCCTCTCTCTCTCTGCCTCTACCCCCTGCCTTTCTCTCAAAAGTGAATAAACACTTATTTAAAAAAAATAGAAGGAGGAGGAGGAGGAGGGGAAGCAGCAGCAGCAGCAGCAGCAGCAGCAGAAGAAGAAGAAAAAGAAAGGAAGCCACTGTCACTGGAATGTACGGCCACCTCCCACCCTGTCAGAGCCTCTGTTCTCTGGGCCCATGGAGCCCCTCACGACCCCATGACGGGCCTTGGTTGACAGCCGTCCTGTGTCCCTCTCAGTAAAGGGACTGGGACAAGCTGCTTGTGACAGAGTCCCCAGGAAGGACAAGGAGACTGAGCGGGGTCTGCCCGAGAGACAACAGGGAGTGAGATGTGGTTTAGTGAAATAAAAGGTGGTAAACTGAGCCCATAGAAGGATCCATCCNCGATGAGCCTCGGCTGACAGCCGTCCTGTGTCCCTCTCAGTAAACGGACTGGGACAAGCTGCTTGTGACAGAGTCCCCAGAAAGGACAAGGAGACTCTGAGCAGGGTCTGCCCGAGAGACGACAGGGAGTGAGATGTGGTTTAGTGAAATAAAAGGTGGTAAACTGAGCCCATAGAAGGATCCGCCCACCCCCCGAGGCCCACTTCTGAAGATGACCCTCCCCGAGGCCATCTTGGGAGGCACAGGCTGAAGCTGGAGGGCCACCTGAGGGAAGGAAGCCGGTCGCTCTGTCATTCTGGAGCAGAGTCACCCCATCCAGGAACACGTGGGCTGGACAGGGACATGCTGGCTCTACAGCAAGTCCATGAAATCCTAAGTCCTGCCAGTTGTGATTGATTTCTCCTGAGTTGTTAGGGTTGGAATCCAGGTCTCTTAGCAAATACCTCTGGGGACATCCATCCGCCGGGGGCCGCTGCCTGCCCACACTGACCGCATATAAAGGAGAGAAGGAGCCTTAGAAGGGTGGGATCGTCGGGATCTTGTTGGCAGCACCAGGCTTCCTCCAGCGGGAGGAAACTTTAAATCAGGAAAATGAGCCTCACCCAGGGACAGGGAGACGGGCCCGGCCGCTCTGCCCTAACTCGCTCTTGTGCAGAAAAGGGACATGGCCTGGCCCTGCTTTGACCCCCTAGGTTTGCTGTAGGGCCAGGTGGGCCTAGAGTAGGGAGGCTCCAAGCTGCGATGAGCCCGTTGCCCTTCCGCCAGTGCCTGTGTAAGTGACATCACCTTCTATCTCGGGGCGAAGTCAGGGAGAACTGCTGTCCGGCACCCGGCTGGCCTCCCCTTCCCCCGGCCCAACTGATCCGCCCTGGTTGTCGGGCACTAGTTCATCTTAGAGGCAGAACATGCCCGGGTTCTGAGCCATCAGTTGAGACCCACAGGACGCTGGCCCTTGGGGGCAGAGCCGTGGAGGCCTACGCAGCCTCAGAGGCCTGCTGCCACCGGATCCACGTTCCGGCTGGTCCTGGAGCACGGGGGGGGGGGGGGGGGGGCAGGGGGGCGCTGCAGGTGATTTCTGAAAGCTGGAGCCATGTCCCGGGTCTCTGCGTTTCCCTGGGAGATCCTGGTCTGTACTGCGGTGCTGGCTTTGGTAGTAAAGAGATGACACACTTTGAGAAGTGTGAAGGCTCTAGACAAAAGGTTCTGCCTGCAACGAAGTCTATGGAGAACGTGGTGAGAATATGGGACCAGTGACACAGGCCAATGAGACCCTCAGGCCACTGGGGTCGAAGCCGGTCCTCTCACGTTACAAACCTGCTGCCTGTCGGCAGTGAAAACAAACCTGAGCAGGACGTCGCTTCAAGACACCGTCAGCTTCCTGAAACAGGCACAGAAGAGCCAGCCCCGAAACTTTCCCAAGCAACGGGCGAAAAACCCATCTTCTAGGCATTAGAGAAGGATGCAGGACAACTTCAGGAGGAAACAACGGATGACTTGAATGAAAGTCCAGAACCATCCAAACAAGAGATTATAAGACGGAAGCAGAGAGTCCGGGAAAAGGGGGAGGAGAGAGAAGGGCTGGAGCAGGTCTCGGAGGAGAGACTCAGCCGGTTGATAGCAGTTGCTGAAAACCTGCTGAAGACCTTCCCCTTCTCTGATCTCCTGAGGGAGAGGGGAAGTCCAGCACAGAGAAGATGGCAGTCACCCCATCCATCGGTCAGTAGTTGATCTGAAGAGTGTCGTTGATGATGCTGACTTGGAAATTGAGAAGAAACTTCCCAACATGTGTAGAAACATGAACTGCAGAAATCAGGTTCCCAGTTTCCACAGGAAGATGGCTGAAGACACGGGCAAAGAATGGAGAGAAACAGTTCCTTCTATCGAAAACGATCCTTGGGGTGCCTGGGTGGCTCAGTCGGTTGAGCATCTGACTCTTGGTTTTGACGCAAGTCATGATTTCGTGGTTCATGAGATCAAGCCTTGCATTGGGCTCTGCACTGACAGTGTGGAGCCTGCTTGGGAATCTCTCTCTGCCCCTCCTGCACTCTCTTCTCTCTCTCTCAAAATAAATAGATCCTCTTCCATGAGGAAAGAGCTTAAGAAAGCCGGACGCAGCTGTGTTGCCTGGGAGAAACCTCAAGGAGCCGAGAGAGGAACGTGATCACCGCAGGCAGATGCTGGCCAACGCCAAGTCCAACTTCCAGCCTTTCCCACATCGCTCCTGTGTTTCCGCTGCTCCACCCACAGCGCACAGAGGCCCGCAAGCGTCTGGGGGTCCCTGGGCCATCAGCCCCTCCAGGAGGGAGGAGGGTCACGTGCTGAGGGCTCAGAGATCCAGGGTCACCTGCAGGTGTGAGTCAGCCCACAGCAGCCGGGTCCTGATCACCCACAGCCATGACACAACATCTGCAGGTGTTTTCTGTCTTCACAGCAATTTTCACTGATCTCTTTTTGTTTTAGTTACTGTTATTTAATTGCTGCTACAGTCATTCTTGTTCAAATAGAACATTATAATTTTAAGATAGTGTTTTTCAAATAAAGATTCGTTTAAATATTATGAATATATTATTTTCACATCATTGGACACTCCAGAATTAGATAATGTAAATGTTGTATTTTGATTTAAATAAAAAGTCCACTATTACTTTATCCATCATTAAAATTTGGCACAAATACTGAGATTTAAAACAATAAGGACCATTTTTGTATGCATGAACATCTTTGTGTGCCATTTTCAAATACATGAACATGTATTATAACTCTATACAAGAAATTTAATATTTTCCTGAATGACTTTTGGTTTCTTTTTTAATTGGGAAAAAACCCTAATTAATAAGATCACTCTATTTGAACATCATAAAACTTCAATTAGATTAGCTCTCAATTCATAGATTAATTTAGGGGAGTTTAAATTTTGCAACTCATTTTTTGTTATTTAAAACTTTTTTAAGTTTTGTTTAAGATATTGTTTGTTGTTTGAATGTTTTCAACTTTAATAGTTAAAAGTTCTTTTTTAAGATTTTGATTTTTGAGTAATCTCTACATCCAGCATGGGGCTTGAACTCACAAATCCAAGGTCAAGAGTCACACACTCCACCTACTGAGCCAGCCAGGTGCCCCAAGATAAAAGCTTTCCCCTGATGGCAAACACACACACACACACACACACACACACACACACACACACACACAATACAGATACAAGTTACTTTAAGTTAGGATGTCAGTAACAGAGGATAGTCTGAAAATAAAGAAAGTTGCAAAATTACAAAAAAATCAAAGAACAAAGAAGGGACACTTACGCTCACACAATCTGTATACACACAAAAATACCAAACTCACACACAAAGAAGAGACATGGGACAAGGTTCCAACCGGAGACACTTCATCCCAAATGGTGCAGATGAGGAGGCTGTGCTGAAGGGTCAGTTCGCCAGCTGTGGCCTTGATGGGGGAGGAAAGGGATGAGGAGACTTCCAGAAGCTGTTCCCATTCCTGGGCCCGGTACTTAGCTGTCCTCCGGATGGCTACGCAGGAGGGAACAAGGAAAGCCGGCCGCACCTTCCCTCCTGGCGTCCTCCCGTTGACCGCTGGGGCTGTGATGGGCTGTGAGGCTGGGAGTCAGCCTCGGGCCCAGAGCCGGCCAGGAAAGGGCGCAGGACTGATTTGGAGAATGACCCGCAGCACATCTGAGTCTATTCCATCAAAAGTGTGCATGTGTTTTATTGCATTAATTCTCATCTATTTATTTAATGCAGACAACCTCAAGAGATATTGTGGGTTCAGTTCCAGACCGCGACAATAAAGTGAATATTGCAGTAAAGTGAAACAAATGGATTTTTTTGGTTTCCCAATGCATATAAAAGTTACGTTTACACTAGCATTATGTTGAAAAAAAAAACTACACCCTTGGGGCGCCTGGGTGGCTCAGTTGGTTAGGTGTCTGACTTCGGCTCAGGTCATGATCTTCTGGTTTGCAGGTTCGAGCCCCACATCGGGCTCTGTGCTGACAGCTCAGAGCCTGGAGCCTGATTCAGATTCTGTGTCTCCCCTTCTCTTTGTCCTTCCCCCCCACTCACACTGTCTCTCTTTGTCTCTCAAAGAAGGGATAAATGTTAAAAAAATTTTAATAAAAATATAAGCTACATCCTTAATTTAAAATTCTTTATTGCTAAAAAATGCTAACTATCACCTGAGCTTTTAGCAGTTCACAATATTTTCGCGGGTGGAGGGTCTTGCCTCCATGTTGATAGCTGCCGACGGCTCAGCATGGTGGTTTCTGAAGGCTGGGATAGCTGTGGCCATTTCTTAAAATAAGACAACAATGAAGTTCACCACATCCATGGGATCTTCCTTTTACTAACATTTTTTTCCATAGCATGTGGTGTAGATTGTCTTTCAGAATTGGAATCCATCCTCTCAAACGCTGCTGCTGCTTTATCAACGAAGTCCCTGTAATATTCTAAGTCTTCTGTTGTCATTCCAATAATCTTCACAGCATTGCCACCAGAAGTAGTTTCCATCTTAAGAAACCATTTTCTTTACTCCTCCAGTAGAAACACCTCTTCACCTGTTGAAGTTTGATCATGAGATTGGACAAGTCAGTCATATCTTCAGGCTCCACTTATATATAGTTCTTTTGCTGTTTCTACCGCATCTACAATGACATCCCCTATGGAAGTCATGAGCCCTTCAGAGTCATCCATGAGGGTCAGAATCCACTTCTTCCAAACTCCTGTTCATGTTGATATTTTGTCCTCTTCCCATGAATCACGAATATTCTTCTTTTTTTAAATGTTTTATTTATTTCTGAGAGACAGAGAGACAGTGTGAGCAAGGGAGGGTCAGAGGGAGAGGGAGATACAGAATCTGAAACAGGCTCCAGGCTCTGAGCTGTCAGCACAGAGCCCGACGCGGGGCTCAAACTCACGAATTGTGAGATCATGACCTGAGCCGAAGTCAGATGCTTAACCGACAGAGCCACCCAGGCACCCCGAATCATGAATATTCTTAATAAAATCTATAATGGTGAATCCTTTTTAGGTTTTCAATTTACTTTGCCCCAATACAGCAGAGGAATCACTGAATATGGAAGCTATAGCACTATGAAATTTATTTCTTAAATAAGGCGTGAAAGTCAGAATTATTCTTTGATCCATGAGCTCCAGGACGGATGTTTTATCAGTAGGCGTGAAAACAACATTCATCTTGTCCATCTCCATCAGAGCTCTTGGATGACCAGGTACATTGTCAAAGAGCAGTAATATTTTGAAAGGGATTTTTCCCCCTTGGAGAAGTAGATCTCAACAGTGTGCTTAAAACCTTCAGTAAACCATGTTGTAAATAAATGTCTGTCATCCAGGCTTTATTGTTCCATTTATAGAGAGAGCACTGGCAGAGTAGATCTAGCATCATTCGTAAGGGCCCTAAGATTTTTAGAACACTGAATGAGCACTGGCCTCAGCTTAAATTCAACAGTGGCATTAGCCCCTAACAAGAGAGTCAGCCTGTCCTTTGAAGATTTGAAGCTGGGCATTGACTTCTCTCTAGCTATGAAAGTCCTACATGGAATCTTTTTCCAGTAGATGGCTATTTCATCAGATAGATTAAAAATCTGTGGGGGGCGCCTGGGTGGCTCAGTTGGTTGAGCATCCGACTTTGGCTCAGGTCATGATCTCACGGTTCATGGGTTTGAGCCCCGCATCAGGCTCTGTGCTGACAGCTAGCTCAGGGCATGGAGTCTGCTTCGGATTCTGTGTCTCCCTCTCTCTCTTACCCTCCCCTGCTCATGCTGTCTCTATCTCTCTCTCAAAAATAAATAAAATATTTTTTTAAAAAATCTGTGGGGCACCTGGGTGGCTCAGTCAGTTAAGTGTCCGACTTTCACTCAGGGCTCATGAATTTGAACCCCGTGTCGGGCTCTGCTGACAGCCTGGAGCCTGCTTCAGATTCTGTGTCTCCCTCTCTCTCAAATGCCTCCCCCCTCTCAAAAATAAATAAACATTCAACAAATGAAAAATTTTTTCGTTGTCATTAACTATCTTAGCTGGATCTTCTGGAGAACGTGCTGCAGCTTCTCCATCAGTGCTTGCTGCTTCCCCCTGCACTTTTGTGTCATGGAGATGGCTTCTTTCCCTTAAACCTCATAGACCAACCTCTGCTGCCCTCAAACTTCCCTTCTGCAGCTTCCTCACCTCTCTCAGCCTTCATAGAACTGAAGAGAGTCAGGGCCTTGCTCTGGATGAGGATTTGGCTTCAGGCAATGTTGTGGCTGGTTTGATCTTCTATCCAGACCACTCAGACTTTCTCCTTATCAGCAAAAAGGCTGTTTCCCTTCCTTATCATTTGTGTGTTCACTGGAGCAGCACTTTTAATTTCCTTCAAGAACTTCTCCTTTGCATTCACAAGTTCTCTGTTTGGCACAAGAGGCCTTATTTTCAGCCTATCTTGGCTTTTGACATGCCTTCCTCACTGAGCTTAACCATTTCTAGCTTTTGATTTAAAGTGAGAGACAAGTAACTCTTCCCTTCACTTGAACACTTAGAGCCCATTGTAGGGTCCTTAACTGGCCTCGTTTTGATATCATTGTGTCTCAGGGAATAGGGAGGCCTGAAGAGAGGGCGAAAGATGGGGGAATGGCTGATCAGTGCATGAGCTGGAACACAGAATATTTATTGGTTAAGTTCTCTGTCTTATATGGGTACAGTTCACAGAATCTCAGAACAATTGCAGTAGTAAAATCAAATAATAAAATCAAACCGATCACAGATCACCCCAAATATAATGATAATGAAAAAATTTGAAATATTTCAAAAATTACCATAATGTGACACAGAGACGTGCAGTGAGCAAATGCTGTTGGCAGAGTGGCAGCGATAGTCTTGCTCAACCCAGGGCTGCTGCAAATCTCCAAGTCATAAGAAAACACATCTGTGGAACGCAGTAAAGTGAGGTGGGCCTTATTTAGCCGTAGTGCTTGTGATTAGTGAATCACAGAACTTTGGCCATGAAAAGGACCTCAGTTCATCTTTAATTTCTTTGTCCACCTGTCTTAGAAAATTAGACATGGGGATATGTCCATAAAGGGGTTTCCAATGAAAATCGCTTCACCACCATATTTTATCAGTGTTACACCCTTCAGTCTCCTTATTCCAGCATACATCCCTTTCCCTGCCCTCCCCCCACGTTCCTAAATATTTAAGGTTTCTTCCTACCTCAAGATCTCTGCCAATGTCACACTTTGTAGATGGATTCACCAGCAACAGCATTGACCTAGACCATGTTTGGGCTGTCAGAATGACCCACGATACAACTGGTTCTACAGATGTGTGGTGCGACACACAGAATCTTATCAGGGTCACTCAAGTGGGACACTGGAACACACTGTCAAGGACGGAGCAGAACAAGGGGTTGGCATGCCTTTGAGGAGGGTGTAGCCCAGCAGGAGAGAGGGGGTATCAAAGGAGACAGAGAAATGACCATGGAAATAGTAGAATCAGCCTAGGGCAATGTCTTAGAAGACAAAAATAGGACAGAGTTTTAAGAAAGAAACTCCAGTATTGTTCATTGCACTAAGCACAGTGCTGATGGGTAGAAAGCACTTCAGAGGTCTGGGGTTTCCCCCAACTATTGATGCATTCATTCATTCACACATCCATTATTTCATTCGATCATCCTTTCTACAAATATGCATGTGTCTCTAAGTACCACATGCTAATCACATAGACATGAACAAAACAAGCACTGTCCCTCCTCTATCCTCAAGTTTATATTCTTTGGGGGAAAGGAATGGGGTGAGGAGACACAAGGCACAAACTTAACTATACGCACCTATAATATCAGGAAGTAATAAAAAACAAACCAAGTTAAGAAGAAAGGAGGATCCCATAGCGCTACTTTGAGTTGAGCAGGCAGGGGAGCCTTTCTGTTGGGAGGATATTTAAATGGAGAATGGAATGAAGTGAGCCATGAGGTGTTAGTGGTCGTGATGATTGATGAGGTCTTGTTGTTGCTATTGATGATGATGAAGAAGAAGATGATAATGATGAAAACTTGTAGACCATTGTTCTCAGTGGTATCAAGGGACGAGAGAGGTATAAGTTGGAAAAAGTAGCCAGGAAGTGAAGTGCAACAGCAATATCAAAATAAAGGACAGAAAAGTGTTCATTGGCTTGTGAGGTCGAGCATTTAAGGAGGTTAGTGACCCCGAAGAGAACAGTTGCAGTGATTTGTGTAGAAGGAAAATAAATTGTGGATGATTAAGGAGTAAGGGGAGATAGGAAATGGATACTGGGGAGAGGTTTTGAAACCGATTAGTGAAAAGGAAAGGATTGGGAGGGGAGTAGCTAGGCACAAAATGATATGAAACTAGGTCTCGGGTTTTCCCGTCTTCTAGACTAGGGTTTCTCAACCTGGGCACAATGGATGCTTGGGGCTGGATAATTCTTTGTGTGGAGTGGGCAAGGGGACTGTCCTATGCACTGTATGATGTTCAACAGCATCCCTGGTCTGTACCTACCCAATGCCAATAGCATTGAGTTTGACAACCAAAATTGTCTCAAGATGTCACTTAATATCTCCCAGAGGCAAAATCACTCTTCAATGAAGAACAACTACCCCAAACTGAGATGCCCTGAGTATGTTTGAAATGATAGAGAAAGAGCCTGTAGAGAGGTGAAGTAAAGGGATATTGGAAAGGGAGGGTCTGAATGTTGAGGAGTTAGTCAGGAAGTTCAACGTGTTTTCCCTGTAGTAAAGTAAAAAAGTAAAGTAGTAAAGTAAAAAAAAACAAAGGCACAACTATAGGAAGTACTGGTAAGTACTTTGTTTTATGAGTTTAGGAACAAATGTTGTCATTCTGAATTAAGAAAGAAGCATTCAAGCTGAAAAATTTTTAAAAAAATGTATTTGTTGTAACCATTTGGGAACCAGTATGCACACTTTCAAGGAAGAGCAGTATTATTAAAAAGATAAACCATTAGTTATCCTTTTACGTATTAGTAGAATTAAGACAAATGCCAATGTTTGAATTGGAGAGTAGATCATATGATTCACAAATTGCCCCTTAGCCTGGGAAGTCCTTAACTTGGGATTGAAGACAGATGTTTCTGATGTGACTCATGTATTTTTACCACTTTCTCATGGGCATGGACTGAGTTTATTCCTCTCTGTATCTTGGTGATGTCAGTATCTTGTTTACACAGAATCAGCCTGCCTAAGTCAAAACCAGCCCATCACGTGATGCACGGTAAAAATACATAGGCGAGTTTCTTTTTAGATGGAATATGGTTGCAAGCTCCAGGAAAACAGAGCTGATTTCTGGGTTGAGCATAGGAACTTTAGATATTTGAGAACATTCTAGGATTACAGAATTTCAGAATTGAGAACAATTGTCCCAATTACCTTTGCAAACATTTCATAATTTCTCAAGTTGCCACTTCAAGTATTATGCATTAAAAATAAAAATGTGAATATACTGCTTGGCAATATATGTATTTTTCCCCCTAAAATTAAAAAAAAATTAATGTTTATTCATTTTTGAGAGACAGAGCGCGAGTGTGGGAGGGGCAGAGAGAGAGAGGGAGACATAGGATCTGAAGCAGGCTCCAGGCTCTGAGCTGTCAACAAGCAGGGCTCAAACTCAAACTGTGAGATCATGACCTGAACCAAAGTCAGATGCTTAACCCATTGAGCCACCCAGGCACCCCATCTCCTAAATTAAAATCAAATGTTAATCTACACCTGAAAAGGCTACTGTCATTTATTCAGAGCCTTCTATAGGGAGAACCAATGTAGTTATTTTATGATGTGATTTCCTTAAAGCTTCATGATGATTCAGTGAGCCAGGTATCATTCCCATATACCAGGGAGAAAAACTCACAATCACATTCAAAATTATACTGCAAAACCCAACAATACGGAAGCAGCTGTTTTATGGCCAAAGTTGATCTTTGGACATTTTTCCCCCCAGTGATTTTTACTAGTCTCTGATGAGATCTCAACTTCTTTGGAACAGTAAATACACAAATGGAACTACTTTGGGACTGATATTCAGGGAGGGTGTTTCATCCAGCCAGTCTCTGTCAGTGGAGTGGAGTTAACAGATGTGATTTTGACTCCTCACGTCACGTCTAGCAGAGTGCTCTTCTCCAGTCTCTCCTGGCAGACCTCTCTAGCAACACACTGTGGAAATGATCCACTGAGGGTCATATCAGACGTCAGTAAGAGGCAATTTTCTTTGAGATTTAAAATGAGAACTCGGGTTTGCCCATTGCCTTCCCTATGAGGAGAGATTTATGAGTTTGTAATTTAGTAAAGCTTTTGCAACCAAGCTTATTGTGTTGCAAGCTTTGTTGAAACTTATTGCATTCAAAAGATTTAAAAAGCCTTCAGAAAAGCATTAATTTCTTATAGGTAACTGATTTCCCTAAGAGAACCCTTTCCTTGAATGGGTAGTTCTGGTCTGATCTGTATATTTTCTTAATTTTCATGGTAACTGTTACTGTGTACTCGGTGTATGTTTTCTATCTATCTATCTATCTATCTATCTATCTATCTATTTATCTAATCTGCGGCTCCAAATGTTTTGTTTCTTTGTTTGCTTTCTTTTCATTTGGCCCTTAAGAGTCCAAAAACAATATAAAGAGCACAATAACTCATGGAGTATATTTAGCCACAGGAAAAAAGAGCATCTCTGATAAGCTTCACTTCTCCCAAACATTATAAAGGGACACACTGAAGTGATTTAAAAAAAGAAATCCGTGGATGTAAGTGTTAGGCTATTCAGGGTAAAAGCTTCCTGTGTGCCCCCAGTCTAGCATCTCACTCAACTGAACAAGGGATCTCTCCCCAACATGCCTGCCGACGAAATCATTTGGCAAGCAGAACTGGGTGGGCCGGTGGGGAAAGATAGATGAGTGGCCTGTGTGTCTGTGAGGTGGTCAGCGAGAGAGGCGCGGCCCTTCCCCCCACTCCCATAGCTGATGTGCTACTCTTTCTCTATACAAAGACAATTTGCTTTTCATGTAGTAATGAAGAACAATGTTTAACAGACAAAGGAGCTTCTAGTTTATTATTGTGCTGTCTTTGACAAGAGCTAGATGCTGGGAAAAATGGTAATTCACAGTGTGAATGCTTCTTTTCCAGCCGTACGGGTTATGGCTGAGCCCGTACATTGTATATTGCAGATGGTATAATAGCAAACACTGTGAGAACAAGGAAAGCATGAATTACGGCTTTTTTTTTCCTTGCTAGCCAAGAAACCAGGAATTTCTTCACAATAATTTTTATGCAGGTCTCTGTGTGTAGAGGTTATTCCTCGGCAATATGTGCCGTAGATGCTGCTAAATGCTTTTAGGGTTTTTAAATTAATGTATGAAGTCTATCGTGATGCTCTTGGAACACCTGTGTTCTCCTGCTTTTCCCCCCATAAACTGATACAAGGCACAGGTGGTGCCTCATTAACTTATTTCATGCAAATAAAAACATATTGCATGATTTCTTCTCCTTAACTGTATAATCACTGAAACATGATTTTGCTGATTAATGCAACAAACTTTGGGAGAAAGAATTCAGCCATGTTTGTCAGTTCCCTTATGCTGAAGGCATTTGTAGTCCGTGGAAATCCGATTTAAATGAAAAAGTAGTGGGAATGCCTCTTTCCTGTGTAAGAAGTCTATCTTCCCCTATTTAGTCTTTTCTGGATGTCACAGGATACTCAGTCATAGAGAAATGGAAAAAAAGGAAGAACCAAATTTCCCATGGAGGTAGAGGCAGTGGAAACCAAGACGAAGAATCATCTTAAAGAAGCACGCTTGTGAGTTCTGATTCAGTGTTCAGGTACTGTTATCAATGATTTCCAAAAAGTGACATTGATTTGCTTTGGAAACAATGTTGGAAAAATAGTGAATGTGTACCAGAATGCTTTTAGAGTTCTAAAATCATACTGGAAAATGTCCGAGCATTCCAACACAACTATAAACAGTACCATTCTGTACTTAGGGGGTGATGGCAAGTCTGTTTTTAAGTCTTTTGCGATATTATTTCTGTTTTTAATTTATTGAATTAACGCCAGATTTACTCAATTAAGATAATACACTTCAAGGTTAACTGCCATTTGCTGTTCATTTAGGCAAGCTATTGTACAGTTATGTAAATTTCATGAACAGAGACACTGCTTGAGTGTCTTAATTACAAGCAAAAAGTGTCATTTAAATATGAATTAAGTGAATAGTTGCCAGTATTTCCTGTTCCTGTATTTTCTATCTTCTTAAAATCTAGAGGCTACCCAACAATCTGTACCATGCCCCAAGATTTTTCTTTTTCCTGTAAAACAAAAACATCCCTACTACTAAATATTATTTCTAAAAGTAGGAAAGACATGTAGAAATGCCATTATCTCATTGATTATTTTTCAGAGTAATATCTGAATAAGAGGGTGCCATTTTTTCCCAGGTGGCTGCTGACCATCATTTTTACATTATTATGAAATTTAAAAATTATTTCACTAAAAAGGGGAGATAATTTGCTACATGGGCCATTTGCTCAAATTCACTGTTTATGAATTTATATTTTTAAAAGTGACTCTCCTTCAATCTACCCATTTATCATGCATCCGCACACCCAGTTTGCAGGCTCAAACCCTGGGATGCACACAGTTTTACCACTGCTTTCTCTGTGTTGAAAGAAACACTTATTTTAAATTTATAACCTTCGCCGCTGAAATTGTGTTCAGCAAAAGTGACCCCATGACCTGATCCTCTGCTGATTTCTGTGAAATAATTCCCCACGCATCTCGGATTTACTGACAAGCACTGTTTTTGTTTGTCTCTCTGTTGTTGGATGGTTCTTGTATATAAAAGTGACCTAGACACAAATCTGGCATTAATCACGAAGGAAGGGAAAGCATTCACAATTAGTTAATGAAAACCACACCTCAGTCCTGGGCAGTCCGTTCCCAGATCTCTGTCCCGAGCCATAAGGCTGCCTTGCAGCCTGGGGAGAGATTCCCAGCCGCCCCCCAAGGTAGCACCAGCTCGCTCCCCCAGGAGTGAGGAGTTTGCTATTCACTGAGTGTTTGCGTCATCCTTTCCAACATGTTCCCACTGATACATTAAAGGAATTAATTGCTCATAATGATCTCACCATCTGTTAACAGAGGTTCATACCTACAGGCTGGTGGCATGCGGTGGTTCTATTCAGGGATCAATAGGCAACGCCGGGCGAACGCTTTCCCACATTGCCTGCCTTTGCGCGCTGAAAGGGGGGTGGAGAGCTCGGTGCTGGCCATCTGCTCCTTGTCTTTCTGTGCGAGACCTTGATGCGGTCCAGCACAGCTCTGAGCTGACTCCAGTCCGATTGGAATGTGGCTGATCTGAGAGCCTCTCAAAGCTGTGAAAGTGAGTCAAAAGGAGATGCCCATTGTCCGGCATGGCTGAAAGAAAATGATCACTTTAAAATTCATAACTCCCAGGTGCCTGCCATCTATTCATGGGAAAAACCCTCTGAACTTCTCTTCATTAAAGAGAGAGAGGGGAGTCTTGCTAAAAAGAGAGAAAAGGAAGTAGTTTGTGGGAATGTGCAGGGGATTTTCAGGCTAAACAAATGAGGAATTTGGAATTTTTTCACTTGTATTAAAAGGGCTGTGTAGGGAAGGGCAAGCTCTTACTTTAAAAAGGGGTGGGGAGGAGGGGATGCCTTCCTGGGGCCCTGGAGCAACTAATAAAGAACATTATAATTTTTTTTCCAGGAGAATTCAAAGAGCACCCTGCCTTTTTTACTTTTATTTACCTGAAGCTGAGAAAATTTTCCCTTTCTATTCTGAATGGCGCTCAGCACTTATAGCTGATTTCCATCCCTAGTCAATTGGTGTGCAGTCTGGGTGGGAATTTGTGGAAGAACGAGTCTGGGAAGTTCCTGAAGGTCATATAGGGCATGAGTGGGCACAATGAAACTCAAAGCTGTAAGGTGTTCCTGACAGGTTCATTCAAGCAAGTTTACCTGTCCTCACCAAGGTACCTATCAGAAGTAGAGATGTCTCTGTGTCTTGAAGACTGAGCAGTGAGGGAATGGAAAGCATCTCTCTATACCCAGCAACGCAAGATTCCGCCACGTTCCAGAGACCTGGGAGTCACAGGGCTGGTGGGTCACCTATTCTTGGCTATTGGTCATTGTCGAAAATTGATGTTGCACATAAGAATTCAAAGGGGATTTATGGATTCATGAACTGAGAGCCAAACAAAGGTAGAAATAGACCTACGTTCTCTCTCTTCAAAATCTTTTATCTTACAGATGATGGCTTAAGTCCCATGGGCGTTAAGTGACATGCTGAAAGTCACAGAGTTAGTCATAAAGCCTGGGCTACAACCTTATCTTCATGGTGATTTTTTTTTCTACTGCTTCAGGCGGCCTTCCTGAACAGTGTGGGACTTAAAATCATTATTGCTTGGCTTTCTCTAATTAAAATATGGATTGGTATCACCAACCTAAATAATGGAATGGTCCCTTTTAAAAGAAATTCTGGACTCTTAGAAAGACTGTGAATACCAGTATTCATCACTAACACATACGACATAGAACATTGATCAAGTAAGCCGCTTCTATAAGAAGACATTGCAGTAAATGGCAGAAACTGTTGGTGAAATGGTGCTAAAGTCTAGCTTTCTTGGACATAAATAACCACAAAGAAGGAGTAAGCAGGAAAGGCAAAACTTGGCAATGATCAATGCAGAATTAAAACAAACAAACAAACAAGCAAACAAACACAAGCAGGGAATCAAAAGGAGTGGATGGTAGAAAGGAGATGGAAGAATCTAGAAATAACCCAAATTTCTGGAAGTGAGAAGGTAAGTCTGATAGAATCAGTGTTGCTGGTCTTTCCTAACAAATAAGAAATCACCATCTTCACCGTATTTTTTTTTCCAGAAATTTAGAGTCAGTCTATGGAGAGACTTTGTTTTGCTTGACTTTTCCTCCATGGGAGCCTATCTTTAATTTTCAGTAAGGGGCGGGGGACAAAAAATTCTCCAAACAGAGTTGTTTTTATGGTAGATTTAAGTGGGGCAAAAATCATTAGTCCAAATTGATTCTTAAATTATTAAGTTGTTTGACACTACAGGTTATATGGATAAAGTCAGAATTGATGAAATATGGATGAGAACCCCCCGCCCCATGAATAGTACACATGGATTGAGCATTGGGAAGGAGATTGACAACAGCCCAAAGTGCATGGTAACATTTTCTCAAGTATTTCAGCTTCAGCCTGGAGCTCTAGGTGGGGAACCCAGAGATTACTCCAGAAAAAGTGAAAAATAAAGGTAGGCCAAAAGAAGAAGTGAAGTAAAAGGTACCCCTAATCTCTCTTTCAGGGAAAACTCCTGGTAACTTTTCCGAGTATATATAAAACAACAGCAAAATCAGATCATATTATTCATATTATCTAACACAGTATTTAAGCTGAGATATGGAATTGTAGATACCTTACCAAAAAATATGGCAATTCATAGATGGATGAGCTGAAGAGCTTTTCACCCACGGATATATCATGAACCTCTTTCGTTTTCAATAAATAGGCAACCAAATCCACTTTTAGTGGATTCAAATATGGTTTAGGAACTATATGAATAAGTGTTCTTTGAAGGTTCTGAACGTCTCAGCTCTTCTCAGGATTGGATTTAGAACCACACAGATTTTACAGTAGTGTTAAAACAATCTATGCTATAGAAATACAGTTCGTTAAACAAGGACTTAAAAAAAGTCATTTATTATTTTTCTTCTTCCATTGAAATGGCAGCCGCCTTCCTACTGATGCGTGTTTACACCCCTTCATGCATCATGACTGAAGGCTTGCAAGTTTTAGACCAGCTTCTCCACTTCTGGCCCAGGAGGAGTATAGTTAGTGAGGCTGTGCCTTAACAATGAGGTGTGTCGGGGTGCCTGGGTGGCTCATTCGGTTGAGCATCCGGCTTCGGTTCAGGTCATGATCTCACAGTTTGTGGGTTCAAGCCCCGCGTCAGGCTCTGTGCTGATGGCTCAGAGCCTGGAGCCTGTTTCAGATTCTGTGTCTCCCTCTCTCTCTGACCCTCCCCTGCTCATGCTGTCTCTCTCTCTCAGAAATAAATAAAACATTAAAAAAATTTTTTTAAAAAGAATGAGGCATGCAAAGATCCCCAAATGACCTAAATGATACCTACTCAAACAATGACAATGACCACAAGCAGTGCACTTAAAAGCAAAAAAAACAGGAACAAAACCCCAAACCAACAAGCCACAAAACACTGATAAAGTGAGGTATGGAATTCAGAGACAGACCATTTCTACAGGGGATTTGGGTGAAGAATGTAGTTGGTGGAACAGCCAGATGGTCGGCTCTGTTACAGTTTGTGGGGCTTTGGTCCCCAATGTTTTATCTTTAAGACTCAAATTCTTAGGGTGTTCGAGCCCCCCGAGGAATATGTAACTGTTAATTTATTTACATCTACTTTATTTCCAACATTTCATTTTCCTGTCAAATGCCAGGTGAGGCCTCGTAGCTGCATCTTCTAAACCTTGGCTTGTTTTTCAGGGTTTTGGTTTTTGTTTTGTTTTTTTTTCTCCCGACAGACTGTTATGAGGGCCAGAAATGCCCATCTTTTCTATAGATGAATGCATTTTCTTTTCCCTTTCAAGAATCCTAGAGGAAAATGTCCTCCTCTTTTCAGTTTTTGAGAACAGTTTTTGAAACTTGCTTTCCCATTGTAATCACTTTACATTTGCTCAATCATTGGACTCAACTTTGTTCTCCCTTCTTGTGTTCAAAATTAATACACAGAGATTTTAAAAGCATACCAACAAAAGCAAATACACTTTAATGCTACGCTACCCCCTCCCTCCAATTCTTACAAACACAGGTCCTGTAGGGTTAGCTGATCTCTGGGTTTTATTATTTTCCTTTTCTTTTCTTTCTTTAAAAAAATGTATGGAAAGTAAAAGTTTATTGGGGGCAAGAGTTTCAATGACGATTTTTCCCTCCAACAAATTAATCTTGTATAACCTGCATTATAAAGGCTATTTTTAAAAAGAGGAGGAAATAATCATCGGAGCCTTATTTGGAACTCTTGTGGGTTTGAGTTCGCATTTGCACCAGCCAGAGATTTTCAATTAGCAGTGCCATAGAAAACAGGGACCCCGGCCTTTGTCAGTGTCCTGTGGAAGAAGAAGAGCAAATAGATTGGAAATGGTCTTATGGCTCGAGCTCCTGGGAAAATGTAACAGGTGTTACAGCTCAGCTGGGTGTGAGATTTATGAAAAAAAGCCCACTCAGACTTTGCCCATAGAATTCTGCTTTCTAGCCAGGGCTTCAAGTAGGAAGAAACTAATGACTTCATTACCATCTCAATTCTGGGAAATGCCTGGTCCAGACCTGAATCATTAAAGGAAAGGTATAAGCACTCTGGGTGACCTTGCGAGATCAAAATGTTATTTAGAGCAATTCCATTAGTCAGAGCCATAAACCTGAAAGAGCACACCCTTTAGGAATAACGCGTTGGCCCTAAAATGAGAAAACAAAAACACAAACAAACACAAAACGAATCTCTACAGAAAAGGAGGGAGAAAGAAGAAAAAAACCCAACCAGATTCTGTAATCATCAGGCGACACTATTTCCCCCACTCTCTTTGAAAAGCCTTCACTTCCAGCCCTTCTTCCCCCTCACTCTTGTTGTGACACATTAAATGGCTCTTGTCGCTTTCCCATTTCCAGTGGATTATAATTGGGGGGTGAGGTAGAAGCCAGGGATGATGTCAAATTTCCAAGTAGAGGAAGGTGAAATAAATCTCTTCAGTCGAAATAGTACTTAATAGTGCTAACAGTAGTACTGCTTAACCGGGTGCAATTAACAGTAAATTTTTTTTATTAGATAATTGCCTCTTTTATTCATCTGCAGTGGGAAAAACGTAGCACATGTGAGTCTGTCTCTAGTCCTGTTTATCCCTGCAAACAATCCTTCCTGGTCCTTGTGCTGCGTTTTTATTTTGCGTTGCTATTCCGCGGAGAAAGGACTTGGCCAGTGGAAGTGCAATTTGGGTAACCTTCTCACAGTGTATTCATCTCTAAATGCCAGTCCCCTCCTGGGGGGTCCTCCACCCCCATATGACTCATTTTTATTATGCTCTCACATGCTCTGCTTTCCAGAACACCTTTGGCGGGGAGAAAAAGAGCAAGTCAAAAGACAGATTGTTTATAAGGGCAAACCTTAAAGACTGTGAACCTGTTTCAGAAAAGCGAGGAGCTCTTAACTACACCCCCATTCCTGAGAAAATGAACTTCACATTTAAGTCTCTAATTCACAGTCTCTCTTATGAAGTATGTGGTGGTGCCTTCCCGGTAGATCTGAGGCCCTCGATGTCCTGGGGGACATGCTGACCTTTGAACTGGAGAGAGGCACCAAGAAAGGAGTAGGCTGGATTGTTCTGAGTCTATAGGCATTAACGCTGCAATGGATGACGGGCATTTGAGCAAAGTAACTTGGATGGCGGAGGGCAACAAATGCTGCTGAGCATGGCAAAATTACCAGTTAAGGGTTGGAATGCTCTGTCTTCATATACCAAGCTAGGGTCTGCCCATCACTTCCAGTATTAATTAGGGCTAGAATATAATTGAGGGCGTATTGTGGGGACCATAAAGTGACCTCCTTTGTGGTCAAAACAAATTGGTTATGATGTTTGGGACATTATTTCATGACAAGGGCTTTAGGTTAGAGATTGGAATTTTCCTGAAAGAAATGTTTGTCAGTAGAATATATTGCTGAAGAATGATGTCAAAAGGAATCTTGCAGAGATTTATTGGCATACCTGCAATATTCCTCGGCTTCCCTTTTCAAATCTTCCATTTCTCTTTTTCTTTTTTAATGTTTATTTTATATATGTGAGAGAGAGTGTGTGAGCAGGGGAGGGACAGAGAAAGAGGGAGACAGAGGATCTGAATCAGGTCCCTCACCATTAGCAAGGATACTGATTTGTGGCTCAATCACAACCCGAGCCGAAGTTGCATGCTTCATCGACTGAGCCACCCGGGCGCCCCCTATTTCTCTTTTTCAATGTAAACATGTATGGATGAAAAGGTAGAAGAATCTTACATGAGTGTTACCATTTATAAGTTCATTTCACCTGCATTATTTCATCCATCTTTCACACCAGCCACTGGAGGCAGAAAGCTGAGGAAACCAGGCTTCAAGAATGTGTTACATCTAAAACGAGGGCGCCTGGCAATTGGTCCCATGCTCTTGCTATTGTCCTGATTCCCGAGGACAGTCTGGTCTTTGGTCACGTTAGCCATCTGTGGTTTTGATATCATCTTAAAGACTTCTTAGTACAATTTCACACAGCAATTTTTAATAAATCCTTTATGATGATAGTAAGAAAAATGCCTAAAAATAGGCATCCTCCCTTAGACTCAGAAGCAGGGTTTTAAGTTAGAAGATGGTTGGAGGTTATTATTAAGGGCACCCGAGCATGAGTGATTCATAAAAAACGAAACCTAAAAGATTCAAGGCAGTATATGAACAGTAAGTTCTTCAATGGATAAGGAACGAAGGGGTGGAGTTGTAGTTAGCTGGAGGAAGACGTTGTAATTGTAAAAGGAAACTCCTGAAATACACCCTGAAAATGACCATTGTCATTCTATCTTCCCTCCTTCAGGCTGTGGAAATGTAAATATCCTCCGAGCTCCGTGAACTGTCAGGAGCACTGGGAAATTTGATCTAAGAGTTAGCAGAAAGCAGTCGCAGGGTCAAATACCCTTGCCTGGGCTTGAAATCCCAATGGAGAAAAAACAAAAAACAAAAAACCAAACCTGCAGGAGTTTCGACAACTTTTGAAGGCGCTGAGAGAATCATGCAGCTATGGATAAGCTACAGATAGAAAAAAAAATAAGGCAAAATAAAAAGAAGAAAAGGAGGAAAGAAAAAGGAAAAAGGACAACTTGTGCCAGAAAAGGAGTTATGCAAAGCTGAGGTAAAATCTGGCTTATAATAAGATGAATGAATTAGGGTCCCAACTAAATAACGATAATAATTGCTACTTTTGAATATGTGCAACATTCCTAGCTCTGCATTAGCACAAAGAAAATAGAGACCAATAAGAGGGTCCCTGCTTTGAAGGAGATACATGAGAGAAAGTCTGTAAAGCATTAAAAACTTCACAGCATGAAGGGGCACCTGGGTAGTCCGGTCGGTTGAGTGTCCGACTCTTGGTATCAGCTCAGATCATGATCTCGTGGTTTGTGAGTTCAAGCCCCATGTTGGGCTCTGCCCTGACAGCTCATAGCCTGCCTGGGATTCTCTTTCTTTCTCTCTCTGTCCCTCCCCTGCTCACACTGCTCTCTCTCTCTCTCTGCCTCTCTCTCTCTCAAACTGGATAAACAAAGAAAAAAATTGCACAGCACTATTTATACCGACACAGAGGATTAGCTCATTGTTGCGTATTGGCCTGAGCTTCAGGCTGGATTTCGCAGCTCGGCCTGCCTAGCGCTCCCAAGCTCATCCCTGGACTAAGAGGCTTGAGTCCTGCTCACACTGAATGTGCAAGGGTTACATCGTTAGCCAAGTGGTCATGAGAAGTGGGCGCCATTCCTGCTCTGCCTGATGATTTGGGCCAGTCATGGAACCTTCCGTGGAACACAACCGACCATGTATCTGAGTACAGAGTAAGCCATCCTTGAATGAGACTCACCTGACCACTTTATAAAAGTGAGAACAATATTGGGACACCTGTGTGGTTCAGTTAGTTGAGCGTCTGATTCTTGAGTTTGGCTCAGGTTATGATCCCGCGGTCATGGGATAGAGCCCCCTGTGGGCCTCCTCGCTGGGTGTTGGAGCCTGCCTCAGATGCTTTCTCTCTCTCTCCCTCTGCCCCACTCCCTCTCTCTTAAAACAAAACAAAACAAAACAAAACAAAACAAAACAAAAGAGTGAAAAATAATATCAATATGAGATTCTGGACGTTTTACTTTTACTAATGACATGCTGTTAAATAGTGGAAACGATGTAACTGGCCAATTATTAGGATTTCTTTATGATTTTTAGAAGGAAGTTTGAGCCTGTTTTAGAAAGGTATTACTTTATATTTAGCTGGCATGCTCAATTCGAGTTAGTTTTTATTTTAGAAGCTGGCAGAACCAGGGACTGTGCTGTTATTATTAGATAGTATTTCTAGGCTGGAATTTTGGTGACATAATATAATGAGTGTTTGCCGTCTATTTCTCCTTTGTGCTTGCTTTATCCTCACTTGCCAATAGAAATGGTAAAACAACAAAATCTAACTGCAGTTTTATTCCAATATCCACTTTATGTTAGTTGACATAGCTTTTCTACAGTTAATACTAGCTCAGATAATGAGGCACCACAGTAAGGCTGCTTTGTATTTACATAGTGCCTTTTCCTCGGAGGATTACCAAGTGGAGGTTTAAGAGGCCGATTAAATTTATATTCCTCTGCAGGGGCACCGCAATGTTGTTAATCCTATTTTAAGGATAGGTAGACTGAGGTACAGAAGTTAGAATGTTGCGTCCGATATTTTTAGTTTCTTAAAACTACAAATATTTTTCAGAGTGTTTTTTTCCATGAATTAGAGGAAAATGTAAGTTATGTTTACATGTCTGGTTTGAGATTTTTCCATTTTGTAAAAATTGGGATAAGATGTTAGGAAGCGTGACAAGTCACAGATTCTTCGAGGAAATGGTTAGACCTTTATTTATTTAAAAGCCATCCAATGTTGGATGAGTTTGAAGAGCCCAGTACATCCATTGGTATTTCCCAGGTGCTAGATGTCCCCTGGGGGGTCACTCTTGGGGAAGGATTGCATTCTGCCTCTGCCATACCATTTCCTGGAAATATCACCGTACCTTGGATATTCCCTCATAAATCGAGCTGTTATTTGCTCTATGGGAGGCTGTTTGTAGGTAAAGAGATGGCACTGTGCCCAATGAATAGATAGTGATAAATACGGTCTTCCTGTATCTTATTATTAACAATCCCAGGGGTGTCTGGATAGCTCCATTCGCTAAGGAACCAACTCTTGATCTCAGCTCAGCCCATGATCTCATGTACCTGAGTTTGAGCCCTGCATTAGGATCCGTGCTGATGGTGCAGAGCCTACTTGGGATTCTCTCTGTCTCTCTCTGTCTCTGTTTCTCTCTCTCAGTGGTTATGAAACTTAAAAAAGAATTAACAATCTCAGCTTATCTCTCCATTCTGAATCTGCGAAGACCCAGGATTCAGTAACCGAGAGCCGAGTTCTAGTCACCTTTTAGAATCCTGTAGCCAAAGGGAGAGGGATTGAAAAGACCATTTCTTTGAGTTTCTTTCCCCCTAATTCCGTTTCTCTTTTCTGAAGCTTTGCGTAAACTTGGTCATTTTAACTGCCTCTCTAGACTGTCTCCAACTGCTAAGTTCTTGGCCTGGTAAGACTTTACTAAACCCAATCCGCATTACCAGAAGACATGAATATATAAATGCCCAATATCTTGAGAAGATAAATGCTTTTCCAAAGCATGGCATGGCGTGGGGGTCAGGGGTGAGAATTCCATAAATGTCCATGTAGATTTCATATACTCTCTTCACACACAAAAAAATGGTAACCATGTGAGAAGATATGTTAATCAGCTTTACTGTAGTAAAAGCTTCACTATGTGTATCAAATAACCATGCTGTATGTCTTAGATAAATACAATTTTTATTTAAAAACTGGTCACATACAAGAAATCTTTTAAAACTATGAGACTTTCTGTATCCAGTTGTCCTTATTTGAAGATGCAAATACATATCCATGGTCTTTATCTGTCCATTTGCTTCTCTTGGGTACTGTAGGGGTACTAATATCTCAGATATTTCTTTGGAAAACTCATTGCTTCACTTGTGTCTTACCCAAGTAAATTAAGCTTTTGATTAAAAGATTTGTTTGGATCAACTTTCTAAGATTATGACCGAAATAATCCATTCCTAGGTCTGGATGTGGATCCAGTTCTTCCATTCATTTGTGTCATTTCCTATGGATGATTAGCTGGCGTAGACAGAAGGAAAAGACTGAACATAAAAAATCTGGAATCACAGATTCTAGAAAACAATGAAAGGTTATAACAATGGAAATTTTAGTAATATAAACAGAGTCCTGTAAAATGGAAGGCTTCCACATTGAAGGAAGAGATGCAGAGATATATGTGAAGTAGCGTGAGTTTTGCCGAGGGCAAAGTTGGCAAAGGATGTCATCTTTTAGGGTGACACTTTTGATGATAGAGAGTAAAGAGAACTTCATACCTACCACAGAACTATATCATGTGTAGAAAGAACACACAACTTGCAATAGCGTGTTCTGGGCTGAAGTTCTTGCTTAGCACTCCTTGACTCTGTAATCCTGGAAGGATACTCTTTGAACCTTGGAAATGTACTTTATCTGAACCGTTTTTCTCATCTCTCCTCTGGGGAAAATAATTCCTACTTATCTCAGAAAGATTGGGGGAACAAATATATTGTATTGTCCTGTAATGCACTATTTAAAATGTGTTTTCATTACTATATTATTTTGGATTTAGATATGAGAAGTAGGTACCAAAAGGTGCAAGGTAATTAAGGTTTGCCACCAAATGTTGGAGCGCCTGGGTGGTTCAGTCAGTTAAGTGTCTGACTTTGGCTCAGGTCATGATCTCGCAGTTCATAAGTTAGGGCCCAGAGTAGGGCTCTGTGTTGACAGCTCAGAGTCTGGAGCCTGCTTCAGATTTTGTGTCTCCCTCTCTCTCTGCCCTTCTCCG
This sequence comes from Crocuta crocuta, assembly GCF_008692635.1. Lineage (NCBI taxonomy): Eukaryota > Metazoa > Chordata > Mammalia > Carnivora > Hyaenidae > Crocuta > Crocuta crocuta. Next base: position 5,068,612 of record NW_027530857.1, read on the forward strand.
ACTCATGCTCTGCCTCTCTTTCTCTCAAAAGTAAATAAACATTAAAATTTTTTTTTAATGTTTGCTACCAAATGTGGAAAAATGATTTTACTTCCATACATTTTATAATTTGCATATCTTTTTCACATAGCCAGCAAATTGTTCCATATATAGTTACCAATAATTGCTTCATCTAGGATGGAAAATGGGTATGATACAGGTTCTTAGTTATTATTTTCCAGACGGGGAAAACAGAATTGGCTTGGTTTTGACATCAGAAGACCATCTGAGGGTGAGGAGGGCTCTTATTGGCCTGGCCCTGTTGAGCGCCAGCTGGTGTCCTGAGCAGAGTGTTTTGAGAAACTAATACACCAATGTGTGATGGTTTCCATGCACAAAAAGTGAAAAGTCTATTCCCAAACTTTTTTTTTTCATGTTTATTTATTTTTTAGAGAGAGAGACAGAGCATGAGTGAGGAGGGGCAGAAAGAGAGAGAGACACCAAATCCGAAGCAGGCTCCAGGCTCTGAGCTGTCAGCACAGAGCCTGATGCGGGGCTCAAAGGCTTGAGCTGCGAGGGCATGACCTGAGCCTAAGTGGGTCACATAACCTACTGAGCCACCCAGGTGCCCCTCCAAACTTTTAACCTAAGTAGAACGCAACACTGTATTCCAATGTATTTCTAAATTGTTCTTTATGCTAGCTGATGGGTAGAAAGGGACTCATTTGTATGTGGCAGGTGGGGGGCCAGAAAACGGAGGATCAAGTTCTTACCCCTTTCCTCAAAATTCTTATGGCAATTTAAAAATTTCTCTTCCTATTATCTTAGCATCTTGAATAAGTAATTGTCTTTTCTTCCACCGTGAGGTGACTCTATATTATGGAGTCAGACAGTTCTATCTCTACCACTTGAGCAAGGTAGTTAAATTCATTGAGCCTCTGTTTCTTCATCTGTGAAACAGGAATAATATTCCCAAGCTCAAAGGCTGTTGTAATAATTGGTTGGAATAATGTATGTAAAATATGGTACCTGTTCATCATTTAATAATATGTTTTTTCTTAAAATCAGCGTCATATTGACGTCTCTCCCTTACGTCCCTCATGGAGATTCTCAATAAATGTTTGTCACGTCCATGAATGGTGGTGACTTCCAGTGATCCCCATCTGGGCAGTGATAGTCTTCCTTTCTGCATGAAGAAAGGACCGTCATGATGAAATGGTTACTGTGGGTACTTGTTTGACTTCTGTGGTTTCCCCCTTTAGTGACTGCACGGATACTCCAGGTGTGACAACCTAATTTTCACGGACGACTACAACACACCTGATAGCAATGAAGCGGACAGGGAAGAAGGCAGCTGTGACTCTTGGGACTGGAAAAGTACAACGCAGCCCTGAGAACTCTCTGAAAGTGCCAACTGCTGATAGTGAGGAAACCAAAACACACTCACTCATGGCACTGACTGAGGCAGTGTCTGAGAGAAAGATCTGACAGAGGCCAGGCTCAAGTTTGCTTACACAATCCCAGCCTCCCAGCGTGGGCTCGCCACCCACCATGAAACATGCTCCAAACGCTTCCTAGACGCACGGTCATCTAACACCCTTCAAGAGACTGGGTATGAATTTGAAGAGTCCATACATTTCCAAAGACTTGGGACAATCTCAGAAGTGGTCTCCTAAAACAGGAATCCCTGCTTGAGGGTTGAAGAGAGCTCCTTCTCAAAATTCATGGAAGCAAATGGAAGTAAATCTGTCAAAGTCATTTGCAAAGTAATTAACACATTCTGTCTCCAGATTTTCCTGGAGAGAGCTCACTTTGTGGGTAGAAAGCTTGGGATGGGGAATGAGGCATGGGGGTTACATGAAGACCATGCAAACTCAGCTTGCCCGCATTACTCCCCTGACTTCACAAAGCCTTCTTCTCTGACCTTTGACTTCTGTTTCCCCTTCTCCAAACAAAACACTCATAACATCTCAGGAATTCTTTCAATAGAGAGTCACAGTTGTCCTTAAAAACATTTCAGTGGTGGGGCGCCTGGGAAGCTCAATCAGTTAAGATTCCGACTCTGGCTCAAGTCATGATCTGACGGTTCATGAGTTCGAGCCCCACGTTGAGCTCTGTGCTGACAGCTCAGAGCCTGGAGGCTGCTTTGGATTCTGTGTCTCCCTCTCTCTCTCTGCCACTCCCCAACTCACACTCTGTCTCTGTCTATGTCTGTCTGTCTCTCTCAAAAACGAATACACCTTAAAAACATGAAGGAAATAAAATAAAAATTACAGCAGAAGAATCATGGGCAGGTATGAAGCCTGCTGTGATCTGACACCATAGACAGGAGACTGATTTTTGGATACATCATTAAGGTACTCAGAATGATAAAGACAAGGCGAGCACGCAGTGTAGAGCATTTGATGCCAAGTGGAATGTTCTAGCTTTATGATACAGTAATTATTCTCACTATCTTTGCATAGAATCGAAACTTAGTGAATGGCTGGGACCCTTGGAGGAATGATCAATGATGTATGATTAAAGCTGTTGTACAGACAATTGGTTCCCTACTCACTTAGGGAAGAGCAGAGCACCCGAAAGAAAGGCGAGTCAAAGCACCTGCAGGGCAAAGTGCCCCACATTTGAAGCCAGAATCAGGTACTAACTGTCCCTACATGGCCACTTTTTAAAACTAGCTTAACTACCCAATAAATGCCCCTATCTGTTTATCTTTTCATCAGAGTGAGCATCAACCATAGAGTCTGTTCAACTGAAGTGTCTAACGTGGAATGCCATTATTTCTGTGTGTGCCTACTCCAAGTTCGGCCTAAGATCCCCTCCAGTTTCTGCCTCGCCCCCACGTGTGGCCTCATCTCCCAAGGTCAGTCTCTGCCGAGAGCCTCTGACGCTAGGACACTTCCTACCTATGTTCTCTTCTCATGGCTACCTCCTCTTCTCCCAGGGGAAGTCGATCTACATTCTTGCAGCAAGGGCATGGTCTTCCTTCTAGACTGGGGTCCATTTCTCTGTGGGCGCAGGGAAATATACTTTGTCTTGAAAAACGAAGTGCTAGTATTTCCTCTATCCCAGAGGCCTGTGCCTATCAGAAACCCCAGTGACTGAAATTCCTGGGGGGCCAAGGGAAACCAGGGTCTAGGTATGACATGAGTCTGTTGACAAGACTTTTACAATGTAACAGACACAAGAGAAACGATGGGAAATCATCACAGCAGTTTGTGATGGCATCCTGAGGTTTATGCCTGGCAGTCACTCATCTTTTCATTTCCTTAGAATGATTATGCAAAACATACCTTTTGAGATAGCTGAAAGAAACACAAAACTGCTATATATTTTAGAAATAATACAAAAATTTAAACAAATATAGAGTTAATAATATATTCTCAATATCAATTAACTAACAATAGGACTCATTATTAACTAGCAATATGCTGTTTAATTTTTTATAATAATAACATTTGCTACTTATTTGCCTTACACTGTAGTAAGCACATCACACAGGTTAACTCACTTAATATTCGGACTAAGCCCAGATGGCTATTATGGTTACTATCTTCCTTCTCCAGATTAGGAAACTGAAGTGTATAGGGTTTAAATAAAATGGCCAAGATCTTGCCCCTTGAAAGTTCATGAACAGGGTACCTAATTGAAGCATTGCAATTGCAGAGACTGAATGTCTGGGCTGCTGCTAAGCAGGTAGCAGTTCTAAAAGGGTGATTTCTTTTTTTTTTTTAATTTTTAAAATGCTTTTTATTTATTTCTCAGAGAGAGACAGCATGAGCAGGGGAGGGTCAGAGCGAGAGGGAGATACAGAATCTGAAACAGGGTCCAGGCTCTGAGCTAGCTGTCAGCACAGAGCCTGACGTGGGGCTCAAATCCACGAACTGTGAGATCATGACCTGAGCCGAAATTGCACGCTTAGCTGATTGACCCACCCAGGCGCCCCCTAAAAGGGTGATTTCTATACGAAAGACAGTTACACCACACAAACGTACAGAAAGACAGGACCAAGGAAGTCTATGCTTTGTGACTTGTTTTCCTGTAATCTTTTTCTCCCCCAGTTTTACTGAGATATAGTTGACCTATAACATTGTATTAGTTTAAGGTGTACAACATCAGGATATGATACATGGTAAATGATTATTGTAAAAGAAAGTATATATTACAAAATGAGTACCACAGTAAGTTTGATGAACACCCACCACCTCACATAGTTACATTTCTTTCTTGTGGTAAAAACTTTTTTAAGTCCTACTTTTTTTAGAAATGTTCAAATATACTCAACAGCACTGTTAACTGTGGTCACCATCTGTACATTACATTTCCAGAACTTATTTACCATATAACTGGAAGTTTGTAGATTTGGAGCCCCTTCACTCATTTCCCCCAACCCCTCAACCCCCACCTCTGGCAACCACCAATTTAATTTCTGTTTCTATGAATTTGGTTTTCTTAGATTTCACCTATATGTAAGATAATATAGTATTTGTCTTTCTCAAACTTACCTCACTTGGCATAATGCCCTCAAGGTCTACTCGTGTTGTCCCAAATGGCAGCATATTCAGCATTTTCTTCTTTTTTATAGCTGAATAATACTCATACATATATGAATATGTGAGATATATACATATATATGTATGTATGTGATACACACACACACACACACACACACACACATCCATTCTTTATCCATTCATCCATCAGTGGAAACTTTATTTCCATGTCTTGACAATTGCAAATAATGTTTAAATGAACATGGTGATATCGATATTTCTTTGAGAGAATGATTTCAATTCCTAGAAGAGCAACTGGTGGCTTGTACAGTATTTCTATTTTTAGTTGTTTGAGGAAACTCCATAATGTTTCTCATAATGGCTGCATCCATTCACATTCCAACAGTGCACAATTATTCCCTTTTCTCCACAGCCATACCAATACGTGTTATCGCTTATCTTTTTGATAATAGCCATTCTAACAGGTGTGAGATGATATCGCACTGTGGTTTTGATTTGTATTCCCCTGATGATTAGTGATGTTGAGTACCTTTATATGTACCTGTCTGGCATTAGGATATCTTCTGTGGAAAAAATGTCTACTCAGATCCTCAGCCCATGTTTTAATATAATCACTTTTTTTACTATTGAATTGTATACGTTCTTTATATATTTTGAATATTAACTCCCTACACCTTATCAGCTGTATATTTACAAATATTTGCCTTTCATCTGATAGGTTGTGTTTTCATTTTGTTGATGGTTTCCTTTGCTGTGTGGAGGCTTTTTAGTTTGATGTAATTCCACTTGGTTGGTTTTTTTGTTTGTTTTGTTTTGTTTTTGGCTTTTGTCACCTTTTGCTTTTGGTCTCTTATCCAAAAAGTCATTGCCAAGGAGTTTACCACCTATGTTTTCTTATAGGAGTTTTATGGTTTTCTACTTGCTTTTACTCATACATGTATTTAAAACTCTAGGTTTGAGAAGTCAGTATTACTGAAGGGGGAGTGATTCATTACAAATCTCTACTCTTAATAAATTGGGACATCTAAGTACAATATCACTCGCATGAGAACATAATGTCACTTGAATGAGCTCTTTCCCTCCCCTCCCCACTGGGCCATAGTTCTCTGAGAAACAGATGATGAAATGTATAGGTAGCAGAAGGTAGCGAGTCCAAACCTGGATGGAAATACATTTAAGTAACTAAAGCAACAGTATGTAGTGGTAAAGAAAAAGAAGCTGAGCATGAGAACATCATTGGAACACTTTATGGAACCTTGAGTTTCCTACCTGCGAGGATGAAGGGGTCGTTCTGAAGGACAGAAAACTGGTTTTCTATTTTTTTTAAGCTTACTTATTTATTTTGAGAAACAGAGAGAGAGAGTGTGAGCAGAGGAGGGGCAGAGAGAGGAGGAGTGAGAATCCCAAGCAGGCTCTGCACTGTCAGTACACAGGATGCAGGGCTCGAACCCAAGAGCCATAAGATCATGACCTGGGCCAAAGTCAGACCCTTAATGGACTGGGCCTCCCAGGCACCCTGCCTATTTTAATTCTGCATATACAAAGATGCTTCCTGAAGAGTTTGTTCACTCCTTTAGCTTTGTCCTCAAACTATAGACCAAGGTGACTCTCTCCTAGATGTGCGGTTTTGAATTAACACCACCTGTCCCCATCCCAAATTGGTTCCTGTTCTTCCCTACATCCTCTAACCCCCACCAATCTATCCCAGCATGTAGAATGACATACTAAAACTGGCTTTGTCCTAGATTTGGAAAGCACAATCCTAAAAATTATAAGTAACTCTGTGTGGTGGTATCGTTACCAGATCCCATCCTCCTTTTGTGTTGCACTTAGGTGTTAGGTGTCTGTGGTCCAGAGAAGGGCAGCTGATGTATCCAGTGGGGGCCCTTCTGCACGGACCAGAGCCTGAAGCTGAGCCACAGAAATATTCTGGTTGGAAACAAAACAGGTTAGAAAACATTGATCAAAATGACAAAATGGCAAGTATGTCTAAGTGGTTGAAATAACCATTTCTAGTCTATCTTAAGTATGTTGTCATGGCAGACCATTGTTATATAATTATTGTGTGTTCCCAAGTGGTTGGATTCCAGGTCAGAAGGAGAAGTAGCTATGCCTCAGGAGAGGAGGCCATTGAAGAAATAGATAAACTTCTCCCTTTCTTTTCTTTTTTAGAAATATTTCAATTGCCTAAGGTTATTGCTTAAAGTTTATTTATTTATTTTGAAAGAGAGAGAGAGACATAGAGAGTGTGAGTAGGGGAGGGACAAAGAAGAGAGGCAAAGAGAGAATCCCAGGCACTGATCATGCAGAGCTCAATGTGGGCTCGAACTCACGAATCATGAGAATATGACCTGAGCCGAAGCTGGGCATTTAGCCAACTGAGCCACCCAGGTTCCCCTAAACCTCTCCCTTTCAAAACGTCCAGAATAGCAGATCAGATCCCCAGGCATCTATTACATACGTGTATGTATGTATGTATATGTGTGAATATAAATATAAATTGTGTGTGTGTGTGTGTGTATGTGTGTGTGTAGTCACTTCCTTACCCTCTTTTCCCAATCCTGGACTGAGGAGAAATTTTTTAGAGACGGGCAAAGAAAATTTCCTTTGATTTCTAGCAAGAATTTGATTTGTCATGAAATAGAAAAGCCATGTAAAATTTTTCTCTGAATTTGATAATATGACTGTCATGGAACTATTGTTTAGTAAAGGCAAAAATTGCACCTACGTAGATTTTGCCTATTTGTTCATTGTCTTTAGATGGAAACTGAGGTAAACATTTGGACAGGCTTGGCACACTGGCTACTGATATGATGTATGATTTCTTGCTCATTAGTTCATGCACGTTGAGTAGAAAGCCTGTCACTTTCCACGACACGGGGCCACAGTGATATTCTGTTGTGTGTATTACATTTATGGAAGCCTTTTAAAAACTCTCTTAGCAGTTTGAGAGTACACGTCCATATTTTCAAGATTTAGATGATTTTTTGTACTTAATAGGCCCCCAGATCACTGATCATTTTAATTTTCTTTTGATACTCAAGGAGACTCTTCATGAAAAGGCATCCAAGTAAAAACAAATGAAACAAAACAAGAAAAGATTATTACAGGAGAAAATAAAAACATATGCTGAGCATTTTTACCAGAATAATAAGCATGTCTCTGTTAAGAGATTCATTATAATAAAATAGCTTTTTTTCCCCTTCACCTACTGAGACACTAGCAGTTTGGGACTCCTGAATTATATTACATTTGATAACTTCCTATTACATTAGTGAATTTCCATTCGGTTATAAAAATTTCCTGATAAAGCCCCATTATTTCTATGGCTATGAGGCAAAGTAGAATCTGATTATGTAGCTACTTTTATTATAACTGTAGCTAACGTGATAATATACACCATATTATTACAGAAATGCTATGTGGTGTTTTCTCTTTTGAAAAAGGGCAGACAGGCTCAGAGGAAGAATAACAGAAGAGGCAAGGAGGATTTGAACAGGTCAACAAAGTGTGCCCTTAAAAAGGCATGTTGTTCCCACAGTCGTATAAAGCAATTTATTCCCCTGAGAAAGCAAAGAAAACAGGGGTCGTTCTTTTCCTTATAAATCAGGAAGGCATCCCCTGTGTCTGAAACTCGAAATCATCTCTCCCTTATGTCTAGGAGGATGCCTGTCCTGGATAATGAAGGGGCAGACAATGAACATTAGCTCATTAGACCATTTAGACTGAGTTCATCACTAAGCCATTCAATTCCCATACACCTGTTGAGTACCTACTAAGTTATAAGTACCATGCTAGATAATGGATACAATGGTGAAAACACCATCATCCCTATCATGTCTTTTAATACTTATAGCACAATATAGGGGGAGATGTGTAAATTAAGCATTATAATTCAATGTAATAAGTGCATAAAAGAGATATTGACAAAGTTCTTGAAGGTTGAATAGGAGTTCTAGGGGTAATGAGACAGGAGTGAGTTGAGCAGAAAGCAGGAGGTGGTGGTTGGTAGGTGTGTGGTCAAAGGCGTTGTGGGGGGGGCGGGTTGTGACAGGTTGAGTCCCGATGTGAAGGACATGGCATGCTCTGAAAAATATTCTGGACTTTATTTTATGGGTTGGGTTGAAGAAGTGGTCCCCAAAGATGGGGGAGGTGGTCCACCAAGGAGGAGCAATAAAATAGTTCAAATCTGTGTTTTGGAGAGATGGCCCTGTGAAGAGTGTGTACAATGGACCAGAGCAGTGAGCAGGTGGGACGACGAAAGCCAGAGGGGAAGTTTGAGAATCTGAACTAAGGTTATACACCAGTTTTGAGGAATGCACAGCCTTGCTGTATGTGTAAGCTAAAATCAATTGAGTGAGGGAAAAATGGGATTCCAGGGGACTGACCTGAGGGACCATGTAACTAATTGGCCCCATTAAGTGATAAAGGAAAACCTGGGCCTAATGAGCTTCCTTTGGATCTTTTTAACTTCAAGGTCACTTTCAGAATATTCAGGTGGACTTGCCTGGGAGGCTGCTTAAATATACACATTTGGAGCTCCGTAGAGATACTGAATTTCTGAGTTGTCAGTGGATCTGTGGCAGTTAGAGTCTGGGAAATGGATGAAATAATTGAAGGAAGAAATGGAGGAAGAAGATGAATGAGCTGAGGATGACAACTGTGGGTACACTTATCTCAGGGGCACAAGAAGAAGAGCTAGAGAGGGAGACGAAGGTGTGGTCAAAGCAGGATGATGAGGGAAAAGACAAAAAGGTAAAGTAGTAGCTTGGGAAGAGAGTTTCCTGATGGAAGGCCTCAACTGCATCAGAGACCCCATGGGGAAGTTAAGAAAAATAAAGATGGAAAGCCCTCAAGATGAATGTTTGAGAGACAGAGACAATGGATGCAAACTACTTCCATTTGGGTGGAGGCAAATTGAGGGTTAATCGGCAAAAGGGTGATAAGAGGTAGAGTTGGGATGAGCAAAGTTCATCACTGGTGAGACCTGAGCTAGTATGTATTTGATAAAGAGAAACAAGTGCAGAGAATGTGTAATATAAGGACTGGCCTTGAACTTGGAGAAGGATAGTACTGATGTGGAGGTAGAGTGGAAAGGAAGTACATGGTAGAGTTCCCATAAAGCACACATCTCTCCTCTCTGTGAGATCAGGTTATTCATTCAATCTGCTTACATGCGAAAGTTTTCTTTTTTGTGGCCACAGACTTGTCACCCCAGACTAATCATCTTGTGAACGTGTATCATTGTTCATAACAATGTTTGAGTGAGGACTTTCGGCAAGGTCAGCACAAACCCACCAGCGATGTTACAACAAGAACAACAATAACAAAACCCCAAACCAAAATCCTTTAATATATGCTGTATTTCTTTCAGGAGTTAGCAGTATTGTATCATCTTAGTGTACAGGAAATAAAAACTGGGTGATAAAACTTGAATTAGCAGATAATCTCATTATGTGAAGTTTCATTCTACTCAACTTTTCTCAAAAAGAGGCAAATCATAAGTAAACATATTTCTACAAAGTTCGTGGAAATATACTTTGTAAAATTTCCTTCCCTCCACTGGCTGTAAGTAAGTCCTGGATAGATATTGTGAGATGGTACTGAACTTAATGCCCTCAAGCACTGAAAAATACTGAGTCATTAAGAAAAAGAGCAAATTATGTTTAATTTCCTACACAGTAAGGAAAGAAGATTGTAGGCACTTAAAGATTTTCAGTAGAGCTGGAATACGGAGAGTCTGTTTTGTTGACCTCAGGTGAAGCAGAATGTAAAATTTACCAGAACCTCTCATTTCTACCCTTCTCTGAACACTCCAGGTACTTTAATTTTTGTACATGGAAACAGTGATTATCCAGAGTTGTTTTTTATTCTATGTAGGGAAGTTGTGTGTGGTCACAGGTACGAAAGTTCTAGGTATAAAGTGCAGATGGGTGTTCATCCTTGAACATGAATCTTCGTAAGTATTCTCCAATTCACAGAGAATTAGTGACACTGTTCCAATGACAATATTGTCATTCTATACCAGTGGCATGTAAGATAATTTTCACGCGATGAGTGGGATTTTTCTTTAGGAAACTAGTGTGCTTCATTCCAGAAAACTCAAAGGCAACCCCCTCCATGATTGTGCCACTGTGTTTGCTCAGAGCTGTAAGGTTGTCCCAGTTAAAATTTTTGTTGAAGTTCAGACCTTGGAAGTATAGTGCCAAACAAATTCCTTGGAGAAGAGATACTTGACTTACAAGTGGTTATTGTTTTATTAATTTGGGTATTAGTTTTCCTTTATACCAGTTGGCTAATTTGGGTATTTTCCCCTCTAGAAGGATGATTTCCAAGCAAAAAATTTATGATTGTGAGGCCATCTGATATGTTGAAAAGACTGTAAGCCTTAGCTCCAAGCAGTTACATGTATGACTAGCTAAAACTCTCAAAATTTTGTTTTCTTTTTTAAAAATTAATTAATTAATTTTAAGATTTACATCCAAATTAGCATATAGTGCAACAATGATTTCAGTAGTAGATTCCTTAATGCCCCTCACCCATTTAGCCCATCCCCCCCACAACACCTTCAGTAACCCTCTGTTCTCTGTATTTAAGAGTCTCTTACGTTTTGTCCTCCTCCCTGTTTTCACATTATTTTTGCTTCCCTTCCCTTATGTTCATCTGTTTTGTAGCTTAAGGTCCTCATATGAGTGACGTCATATGATATTTGTCTTTCTCTGACTGATCTCGCTTAGCATAGAATCCTCTAGTTCCATCCATGTAGTTGCAAGTGGCAAGATTTCATTCTTTTTGATTGCCGAGGAATACTCCATTGTGTATATGTACCACATCTTTATCCATTCATCCATCGATGGACATTTGGGCTCTTTCCATACTTTGGCTATTGTTGATAGCGCTGCTGTAAACATTGGGGTGCATGTGTCCCTTTGAAACAACACACCTGTATCCCTTGGATAAACACCAGTAGTGCAATTGCTGGGTCAAATTGAGGAAACTCCAGTCTGTTTTCCAGAGTGGCTGACAAACTTCTGTTTCCCTAATTTGTAAAACTGGTGTAATACCTATCTACATCATGGGATTATTCCATGTATTACTATTAATATATGTAAAATACCACCCACATCACACACAGTATTCGATAAATGTTAGGTATTCTTCTTACATGTTAGCTCTTAATGGACCATTAACAATCACATAAACATTCTGCCTACGAGAGGAAAAATGTTTGGGGTTAAGTATATTAGGATTCAGATATGTTTTTTTCTGAGGAAATGAGATTATGCAAATTATCATTTGTAGACCATGTTTCTGGTTCTGGTTTCCGATCTGTTGTATGACACTGAGGAGTCCTTCACCTGTTTGGGCCTTGAAGTTCTTATTTATAATGTTCAAGATGATCGTCAAGGGCCCTTTCAGGTTTAAAATGCTAAGTTTCTATACTCTCTGTCTTTAGCCTACCTTTCCCAATTTGGGCTTTCTTTGATCATTTCCTTCAACTATCAAAATCCCTCCTGCCTTTAATTTTGTCTCTCTCCTCTGTGACCAGCAAGTAGCCCATGCCTCATGGCATGCATTCTTGAGAGAGTTGTTGAGATTGGCTGTCTGTACTTCTTTATATTCTGACTTAAACTCTCTACATTTGAGCTTCTGTCCACACTCTTCTCACACACCACCCTTCTCAAGGTAGGTGTGATCTCCATCTTGCCAAATCTTTGGTCAATTTTCCATCTTCATATTACTCATGTGATGTAGTTAACTGTTCTCTCCTACTGGATGCAATTCTTTCTCTCATCTTCCACGCACCATACTTGCTTGATATTTTCTCTGGCTCACTGGACACTACCCCCTGCTGGCTTTTCTTCTTCTAAGTCTCAAGAGTGATGTATCTAATAGAAATATAACAGGAGCCACATTTATGGTTTTAAATTTCCTAATATTTAATCTTCCCATTAAAAAAGTAGAAGTAAATGGGTGAAATCAATTTTAAGAATATATTTTAATTAACCCAGTATATCCAAAATATTATTTCAATAAATAATCAATAAAATTAATTAATGAGATACTCTATACTCTTCACAGTTTGGTGGGTATTTTTTAAAACTATATATTTACTTTGAGGGAGAGAGAGCAAGCAGGGGAGGGGCAGAGAGGGAGAGGGAATCCCAAGCAGGGTCCATACTGTCAGTGCAGAGCCCAATATGGTGCTCCAACTCACAAACCGTGAGATCATGACCTGAGCTGAAATCTCGAGTCGAACACTTAACTCAAACACTTAACTGAATGAGCCACCAAGACACCCTTGGTGGGTATTTTATACTTAATTTGCACTAGCATATTTCAAAAGCTCAAAAGGCACATGTGGCTACCATCTTGGACAGGCCACTCTACATGTTGGAGAGGTCCAGACTCAGTCCTGGAGTCTTTTCCATTATCTGTGTATAGTCTTTCTAGATGGTCTGGGAGAGGATATATTATCTATATTCTGATTCAGTTATTCAGTAAGTGTTTATTGGGTACCTACTGTGTGCCAAGCTACTGTGTTCTTGATACCAGAGGACACAATAGTGAACCAAGTAGACATAAATCCCCACCCTCATAGAGCTTATTTCCTACTAAGGGAGAGCAGACGACAAACAAGATTGCTGAGTTAATTTTATTGCATAAAAGAAGTGAAAATGCTGCAGCAGGGACAGAGGTGGGGTGCAGGAAGGAAGGAAAATTGGAGAAGCAAAGAAGAGGTCAGATGATGCAGGTTTTTCTGTGTGTCCTAGACAAAGGACGCTCAGGTTTTACTATATTGAGATGGGGGACCACTAGACGGCTTTAAGCAAAGTAATACACAATTTGACTCAAACTGTAAAAGATGGTTTTGACTGTTGTTTTGAAAATATATGACAGAAGGTCAGGGAGAAACTAGGTGACCAGTAATATAATGTTGCAGTAAACCAAGCTGAAGAAGACAGAGGCTTTGATCTGTTGCCAGAGGAAGTGATGAGAAGGTGCCACATTTTGAAAGAAGAGGTTTAGGCCAGGTATACTGATATGGGAATTGTCAACACATACCTACATTTTCCCAGTAGGGGAGCAGCCACTGACCACACAGAGCTCTTTAAATTTCAATTAAGTAAAATAAAATAAAAATTCAGGACCCCAGTCACGCCAGCTTAACCTTATTTCAAGTGCTTAATAACTGCAGGTGGTGAGTGGCTACTGTGTTGGACAGTGCAGAAAGTTCTATTGGGTGGCATTGATACATTTAGAGTTCTGACCTACTGTCCCACAAACCAACTGCTAGATTTCTCCACAGAATAAATCGACTATTTGACTGATAGATGTCAAATAAGCATGGTAAACAAAATATGGTGAGTATTCTTGATTCCAGTCTTCACCAACCTGGCTTCCCATTCTCCAGCCGGCTTTGACTTCATTTTTGCTCTCCCGGTGAATGGAATCACTATCTATAACGCCATCCCAACTTCAAGGTCATTCTGTAATCTTTCTCTTCCCGCTGACCCCTGTCACTTACATTCATTAGCAGGTTGATCTGCTCCCCAAGACGTATCCTGACTATGACTAATTCTAGCATATCACCCTTTGCTGGACAATTGAAACGCCTTCTAAATTAGTGTCTTTCAAGTGTTACCAGACATTAGAATCACTTGGGAGTTTAAAACCAAAACAAAAGAAGGAAAAAAAAAAGGTGTGGGCATTTCTCCACATACACAGGTGGGGCCTGGCTTTGTAAAAGCTTCCCAGGTGCAACCAGGGCTGACGACCACATTCAGCCTATTACCCTCCACCACATTCCATTGTCTCCTCTTTCACATAAGAGCCAGGGTGACCTTCCTAAATAATAAATCAAATCACGTCATTCCCTCTCTCGAAACTTTGGCGTGGTCTCTCATTGCCCTGAGAGGACTTTGAAATTCCTGACCCTACAAGATCACGCTCTGCTTAGTTTGTCCACCCTGCTTCTGCATGGCTGACCCCCATCATTGTCGCTGTCTCTGAGGCGTCCTGCATCCATCTCATGGTAACCAGCCCTTTGCGCCCCCAACCCCAGCGCCTGTCCCAATCACTCTCCTTCCCAGGGCCCCGGCTTCTTCTCTTGATGGAATGTATTGCCGGCTGCAGTGATCATATTCATTCCTTTTCTCCACTGTTGTTCATTCCCCTCGCTAGAACAAAAGCTCCAGAGAGTAAGGAACCTTGCCCTCTTTTATCTGTTTACCCCCAATGGGAACTGGTGACAAATCAATATTTTTGAATGTTCCCTTCATTTGCTTCATTTAATACATATTTTTAAAGATTCATTCCAGGGGCGCCTGGGTGGCTCAGTCAGTTAAGCATCTGACTTGGGCTCAGGTCGTGATCTCGCGGTTCATGGGTTCGAGCCCCACGTTGGGTTCTGTGCTGGCAGCTCAGAGCCTGGAGCCTGTTTCAGATTCTGTGTCTCCCTCTCTCTCTGCCCCTCCCCTGCTCATGCTCTGTCTCTGTCTCAAAAATAAACTATAAAATTTTTTTTAAAAGATTCATTTCAGAGTCTTCAAAGATAACGACAGCGATGATGATGATGATGATGATGATGATGATGACGACGACGATGAGGATGATGTAGGAATTGCTCTGATTTATAAAGAGCTTACTCTGTGCCCGGCTGTGTTTACTCCATCATGACAATAGGCCTCTGAGATGGAGATTACACACCCATTTTACGGATGAGGACACTGAGATTTCAAAAAGCTAAGTAATTTGGTTAAGACCACCAAGGTAGTAAGTGTGAGAAGCCAGAACTACGACCTGGGTCTGTCTGAGGCCAAGGTCCTGACTTTTCAAACAAACAAACAAACAAACAAACTTGCAGCCATTGAATAAATGCTTATGAAATAAATAGAACACATAGTGCATGTTGGAAACGAACTGATACTTCGTTTATGACTAGGGGAAACCATGACCTTCATCTCCCTTGCCACCGCTCCTCTTTCTTGCCCTGTGGGGGACTCCAGCGCTGTCCCCCATTCCTGCTGCCAGTTACTCGTGCAACATGCAGTTCTAGCTTAAAGAATTCCATCTCCTAGCAGCAACCAGGGTTACTCGGAGCCTCAATGGTCTTCTTTTGAGGGAGGGAAAAATCCTCTAACTTTGTAATACAGCCCAGCGATGCATGAGAAGCCTTTGTCAGACCCTGGGCAGGGGGAAAAGGAAAATAAAAATACCGGTCTCCTCTGGAATGTCTCCTAGCACTAGTGAGAAATGCTAATTCTGACAACAGCACCGTCATTTAAAAATCAAAGCACCTTTGAATTATATTAGAAATGAGATGAAAATGGGAAGTGGTGAAAGAAAATAATCATGTCCTTGGAATCCGGCAGTATCTTAACCCCTCCAGCTCTGCTCCCCCGGTGTATCTGGCGTCTGCTGCCCTAGACAGCTTCCCAGGAGTGACCCCCACCCCTCCCCTGAGTCCGGAGACCGGCTTTGTGTTCAGGTTGCACGAAGACGGAGAGGGACGCCTGGCTTTTCTTTACCCCCCCTTCCCCCCCAGAATAGGCCGATGGGAAGTTGCAGCCTTCCTTCCTGTCTGGAAACAACTCCCACGGCGCGATGTTTTTATTTCCAATTACTCCAAGATTAATGTGCAGCCGTGCGCCTGCAACATCAGCCTCGCCTAGTCGGGGCTGCATCGGGGCGCCCCCCGAGCTCAAGGGCAAGGCCGGGCAGGGCGCGCGGAAGACGGGACGTCTGCGTCCGAGAGCACACAGGTGTNAAAGGGGCACTTTCTTTCCTGCCTAATATTTAGCTCCTTCAAATGCAAATGGAGAGGTTTCGCTCCAAGGTTAGCATAACAATTATGGGAAAGCTTTAAATCTGATGCGTTTGTTTACACGATGAAAGGCGGGCAGGATCCGCGAGCCCGAGGCCCCGGCTTCTCAGCAACTATTTTCCAACTAGTGAGCTGCAAGTCAATTTGAGATCACAAAGAAAACCAATTTATGGGACGGCGTGGGCTAATTTTGGAGGGAGTTCTCCATTGTTGTCCAAGTGCGGGTTTCTTTCTTTCTTCCTTTCTTTTTCCTTCTTCTTCTTGTTTTTAAATGACCGCTGCTGAAATAGTGATTCCTCCCAACCCCTCGTTTTAACGGTGAAGTCCGGGTGAGGTAATTGGTGCTGGTGACGGGCAGGAAGGTCTTCATTACCGGGGACGGTGGGAACGCGGGTGGGGTCGGCGCAGGTAGGTTTTCCAAGCACTTGCTGGGGTGTTTGTCCAGCATGCAGAAAAGTCTTTTAGTTTGCTTGAGTTTAGCAGTTCATTTTCTAAAAAAAAAAGAAAAAAGTCATTTTCTTTGTGATTCTGGCTTAGATTTTAATTTTTTTGGTTTTTGTTTTGTTTTGTTTTGTTTTGTTTTATTTTTTATTTATTTCGAAAAGGTGCTGTTAAGTACCACTGATGGTATCAGACTAAGACTTTAGGGGAGTGATAGTCTCTCACCGTAAGTCCATTCATTTCCAGACATTGACAGGGAGGACTCGGCCCAGCCCACGGGAGGTGACCCAGATCTGCCTGGAGAAAGGCCAGCCGATCAGCAAGAAAGAAATCTCAGGCCTATTTTCCTTTCTTAAAACTGTCTTCTTTTACTCTCAGATATTCCAGGAGACTTTTCCAGACCTTCCTCCTGGGGCCATCCTCCACCTGTCACACACAGAAGGGAGAGCTCTTACGGGAGATGCCTTGAGGTCTCAGCCTGTTAGGGTCTTCCTCACCTGAGACCCGAGAGACAATGGAGACCTTGGAGAGCTCATTAAATCTCTCAGCCGCGTTGACAATACGTTGGCAAAGGCTTGGTGACCCACTACGATCTAAGTGCCTGTAACACTGAAAGTTTACGAGCACCTGGTATTTAACAACAGTGTACCATTTGGGGATTGTTTATTGACCAACATAAATAGGCCATTATCAGTGTTAAGATTAAGTTACAAAACCGTTTTTTCTCCAGTATTTCTCCAGGTGAGTGGGAGTGCGGGTCCGCAGGGTGGGACCACAGCAAGCATGTATGTGCTGTTACCTAACAGGTGCAAAGCAATGGTTTGCTCCCTGAGTGTGGCCTGGAGTTGCCTGAGGGTCTCGTTAAAACACAGATGGCCCCACGTCCCCTCCGAGTGTCTGAGCCCCAGATATGAGGTGGAGCTTGAGAATTTCCTTTCTCACAAGTTGCTTGGTGACACGGATGCCTTCTTTCCGGGATCAGACTTGGAGAAGCCCAGCCTAAAGGAATCACAGAAGTGTATAATTTTGAGAGAACCCAACATGATATAAGAGTTGCCTTTTTACAAGAACAGCTTAGAGAAAAACCATAGCGACCCATGAACCATCCACGCTAGAAATTAAGTGAGATTGAGGAACTGTTCTTAAATGTAAATATTTCTCAAATATGGGTGTTTCAAGATGGTTGGCTTGACCTATTTAGGAACTCAAAACGAGTAAAATCTTCCTGAGTAATGGATAAGCCTGTTTTTCTGAACACTATTCAGGTCTGCTAGCCAGATGAATGAGGTTCCCAAGGGATGGTGGTATATTAATGAAATGTATTTGTTTTCTCATATTGAGACGCTGGAGGTCCGCTGCACTGAACTTGCCCCTTGGCTGTCTTAGCAATCATGCCTCTTTTCTTAATTATCCTACGTCTTGGTTTCTTCCTGAATGTTCTCTTTCCCTGAAAGCCTCCTCAGGCCCCTTCTCCTTTGTTAAGACCGCTCTTCAAACACAACTCCTGAATAAACCTTCAGGACAGAGAGGTAGAGATTTTCATGAAAAATTAACCATTAAAAAAAAAAACCCTCTTAAAACTCCCTTTTTCATCTAACCATTTGATATAATTGAACACACTGGCTTATGTTTTAGTGTCTGTATATGATCTTTAATATATTCATTTTCTGTCTCTCAAGAGTCTGAACAAGGGAGGGGGCAGAGGGGAAGAGAATCTTTTTTTTTTCTAAATTTATTTATTTATCTTGAGACATGTAAATCATTTTGTAAAATCAATGAAGAGCTAAAATTGATGTTGGTTGACTAGGTATCGTAAAATGCTGGGGAACGCTGTTCTAGACGACCAGGGTGCTTCCCCATAACTAGTTTTGTGACATTATATGTCAAGAATGGAGGGTGATGCTGTTGAATGTACTTTGTTGAATAAGTCATGTTACCCATCTTTCAATGACAAGCATGAGGGGTGGGCGATCCTTGTGGTTTTTTTCTGGATTACATGCATAGCATCTGCTCGGGTTTCCTTAAACCACATAATGCAGGAGGGTCAGCATTGGTTTAAACAGGTGACTCTTATGATAATATTGTCAACACCTTTTAAAATTATTGTCATCTCCTCCACACATGTTATAGTCTCCTTGGATTTGTGGAAAATGCTAGGTTGATTGTTCTTCATTTTAAAGGAGCTGATTTCTTTGAGCAACTGCTGTTTCTACCTGAGCACTCAAGTCATTGAGGAAACATTTGATTTAGGGACGGAGCAGAATTTCTTTACCCTTGCTGTTATCCTGTGTTACAGCTGACTGCTTTAGTGCCAATAAAATGCTAAGGGCTCTGGTTTTTACTGGGCAAAGTACTGAGTGGCAAAGTCATTCCTATTAAATATTAACATCATTTGCTAAGAATATAATTAGAAATAAAATAAACTGGCATATAAAATTTGTATCTTAATCATCCTCTGGTCTCAGTTCAGGTGTTGAAAAATTGTTTTCTTCATCCTAAGTATAGAGTTAGGATTTTAAATTTTTTTTAATGTTTATTTATTTTTGAGAGAGAGACACACACAGAGTGTGAGCAGGGGAGGGTCAGAGAGAGAGGGAGTCACAGACTGGAACAGGCTCCAGGCTCTGAGCTGTCAGCACAGAACCCGACGCGGGGCTCGAACCCACGAACTGTGAGACCATGAACTGAGCTGAAGTTGGCCGCTTAGCCGACTGAGCCACCCAAGCACCCCTAGAGTTAGGGTTTTTAAAGGATTAAGCTGTCATCCCAGAGAGGCAGCGGACCGTTCCACAGGTATCTTTTTTGTTTTGTTTTGTTTTAAAATTTTTAAAGGTTTTTATTTATTTCTAGGAGAGAGAGAGAGACAGCGTGAGCAGGGGAGGGTCAGAGAGAGNCTGAATTTTTTGGAGGTCAAGTACAGATTGTGATAAGAATCGTGTGTGTGTGTGTGTATCATTGTTGTGAGCCTGGGAGATGGAAGTGAGAATCTGATGAGAGAAAGTGGAAAATGATAAAACAGATGGGGCTCTAGAGTATTTTTTAGTTTTGAAATAAAACCATGGTATTAACTCTAGGGCATCTTCCTTTTGTGATGCATTATTCTATTCTGCCTGATCTAGAAATTTTTTAACAAATTAGTAATCTCTAAACTGATACTGTGTATTTTTCTTTCCCATATAATTTGCTACCTTTCTATTTTTTCTGGAGGGGAGTGGGCAGAAGGAGAGGGAGACAGAGAATCTTAAACAGGCTCCACACCCAGCACAGAGCCCGATGCATGTCTCCATCCCACCGCCCTTAGATCATGACCTGAGTTGAAATCAAAAGTCAGATGCTTAACAGACTGAGCCTTTTCTAAAAAGAATGTGACAAGGTCTTTTTGATAAAAAGGATTTCNTCCAGCACAGAGCCCGATGCAGGTCTCCATCCCACCGCCCTTAGATCATGACCTGAGTTGAAATCAAGAGTCAGATGCTTAACAGACTGAGCCACTTTTCTAAAAAGAATGTGACAAGGTCTTTTTGATAAAAAGGATTTCTTAAACAAGACACAATTATTTAAAAATCATTAATTTTTAAAATTAATTATTAGGAACATTCTCATACTAATCCCGTGATGACTGTATGCATTACAAATAATCATTCTTACTCCGTGACTTAGATTTTCATCCTTTTTTCGGCATCTTTTGATAAATAGAAGTTCTTAGCTTTAAATGACTTACCAATCATTTTCTTAATCATTTCATTTTTTGTGTCTTGTTTAATAAATCCTTTTTATCAAAGAGATCTTGTCACATTCTTTTTTGGTTGTTGTTGTTTAACGTTTTATTTATTTCTGAGAGAGAGACAGCATGAGCAGGGGAGGGTCAGAGAGAGAGGGAGACACAGAATCTGAAACAGGCTCCAGGCTCTGAGCTGTCAGCACAGAGCCCGACATGGGGCTCGAACCCACGAACTGTGAGATCATGATCTGGGCTGAAGTTGGATGCTTAACCAACTGAGCCACCCAGGTGCCCCTGTCACATTCTTTTTAGTAAAGTATTAAGCCATCAATCAGTCTGAAGTTGCTTTTTTGTAAGGTGTGAGGAAGAGATCCAGTTCCATCGTTTGCCCTATAAGAACAAGTGGTGACCCCAGTGTGATTTATTATGGTCCCTGCTTTTCTATTGGTGTGCGATGTCACTTCTATCGTATATTCAGTGTGCATTTTATCTGGGTCTGTTTCATGGCTCTCAATTATGTAGTATTAGTTTATTTGACTATACATGCCCTAATTCTATACCATTTTAAGTAAAAATGGCTTCTTAGTCTTCACATTTGGGAGAGGATAAATTCTTACTTCTTCCAGAGTGTCTTGACCGTTTTTGGTCTTTTGCTCTTTCAGGCGCACTTTACAATTAGTGTGTTAATTTCTATACAAAGCCTCTTCTGAATTTTGGTTGAAATTTCCATGACTGTATAGCCCAAACTGGGGAGAACTGACATTGTCGCCATGTTTCAATATTGAATTATCTGATCTGTAAGTATGATAAATCTCTCCATTTACTTATATCTGCCTTAATGTCTTTAAACAAAAGTTGGTAGGTTTTTCTAAAAGGTCTCGTGTGAACTTTGTTCTGGATAATTTATATTCAGTGCTACTAAAAATGGTATATTTGAAATAATGAAAGAGTCCAAATGTAGCTATTGTACAGAAATATTTTTTAAAAATATTTTTTTACTTATTTCTAGGAGAGAGAGAGAGACAGTGTGAGCAGGGGAGGGTCAGAGAGAGAGGGAGACACAGACTCTGAAACAGGCTCCAGGCTCTGAGCTGGCAGTCAGCACAGAGCCCGACGCGGGGCTCGAACCCACAAACCGCAAGATCATGACCTAAGCGAAAGTCGGATGCTTAACCGGCTAAGCCACCCAGGCGCCCCTGTAGTTGGCTTTTATGTAACAGCCACGTCTAGCAACTTTGCTGAGCTGTCTTACTAACTTTGGTAATTTATTTGTAGATTCATGTGGTTACTTGTATACCATATACAAATCATCATATAAAAAACAATAGTTTTATTTTTTCCTTTCTTTATGGCTTTAACATTTCCTTTTTCTCTTTTTCTTCTGCTTTTCTTCTTCCCTTCCTCTGTACATCTCTCCCTTTCTGCCTTCCTTTCATCTTTCCTTCCCCTCCTCTGGACCTTCCTGTTCTCCACTACCCTGTCATTTTTATTGCACTAAACAGGACTTTAGGGATAGCATTAAATAGAAATACTGACAGCAAGAAATATGCCTTATTTGTGATTTCTAAAGGGATCCTTTTAACATTTTGCCACTAAATATAATGTTAGTTGTAAGCTTTGTGTGTGTACATGTGGAGAAGATAGCCTTTGATAAGAAGGTTTATTAGGTCTTTTTGCACAATGAATGAAGAATGAATATTGAGTTTTATCAACCTTTTCATAATTTGAGATAATATTATTACCTTTAATTTATTAATGTGGTGAATTACATTAATCAAATTTCTAATATTGAGCTAACTATACATTCCTGGGTTAAATTAAATTAGCATTTAAAAAATCTTAATTGTGTTCAGAAACATAAAATTTACTATCTTAGCCATTTTTATTTTTATTTATTTTTGAAAACATTTCATTTATTTGCTTGGAGAGAAAGAGAGAGTGTGAGTGGGGGACTAACAGAGAGAGAGAGAGAGAGGGAGAGAGAGAATCCCAAGCAGGCTTCTTGCTGTTAGCACAGAGCCTGATGCAGGGCTCAATCTCGTGAACTGTGAGATCATGATCTGAGCCAAAATCAAGAGTCAGACGCTTAACGTGATGAGCCACCCAGGTGCCCCTTCACCATTTTTAGATGTACCATTCAGTAGCATGAAGTATGTTCACACTGTTGTGAAACAGATCTCTGGAACTTTTTCCTCTTGCCGAACTGAAACTCTGTCCCCTTAAATGACTCCCCATGTTCTCCTCCTCCAGGCCCTTGGCAACTGCCATTCTACTTTCTGTTTCCATGAGTTTGACGATGCTGGACACGCCAAGTAAATGGAATCGCAGTGCTTGTCTTTTGTGACTAGCTTATTTCACTTAGCAGAATGTCCTGAAGGTGCATCGATGTTGTCGTCACAGGTGTCAACATTTTCTTCCTTTTGGGGCGCCTGGGTGGCTCAGTCGGTTAAGCATCCTATTTCGGCTGAGGTCATGGTCTTACGGTTCGTGGGTTCAAGCCCCGTGTCAGACTCTGTGCTGACAGCTTGGAGCCTGGGGCCTGCTTCAGATCCTGTGTCTCCCTCTCTCTCTGCCCCTCCCCCAGCTCGCACTTTGTGTGCATGTCTCTCTCAAAAAAAAAAAATTACAAAATTTTTAAAAAGTTTTCTTCCTTTTAAAGATGGAATAACATTCCACTGTATGTATAGATCACATTTTGTGTATACATTCATCTGTCTTTGGACTGCATCCACCTCTTGGCCATTGTGAATAGTGCTGCCATGAATATGGTTGTGACAATATCTCTTAAGATCGTGCTTTTGAATCTTTTGGATAAATATCCAGAAGCAGAATTGCTGGATCATATGGTAAATCTATGTTTAAGTTTTGAGGAACAACTGTACTATTTTCCATAGCAGCTGAACCATTTTACATTCCCTCCAGCACTGCATGATGGCTCTACTGTCTCTCCGTTCTTGCCAACATTTGTTATTTTCTGTCGTATCAATAGTTGCAAGTCTAAGGCATGTGAGATAATATCTTGTGGTTTTGACTTGCCTTTCTCTTGATTAGTGATTGTAAGCATCTCTTCATATGCTCCTGGGACATTTATAGAGCCTCTATTTAAGTTCTTCCCGCATTTTTAAATCAAGTTATTTGTGATTTGTTGTTAGTGTTGATGTTGTTTCATTGTAGGAATTCTTCATATATTCTGTATATTGACCTCTCATCAGATATATGATTTGCAAATATTTTCTCTCATTTTGTACCATGCCTTTTTCACTCTGTTGAAGAAGTTTTTACTTTTGATGTAGTCCATTTTGGCTATGTTTACTTTTATGACTGTGCTTTTAACTGCATTTTTTTAAAAAAAAAATTGGTGTTTTTAAACTGCTGGCTTTGTTTTGTTAATACTTTGTTGAGATTGTATACCCATATTCATGAGTGAAATGGGCCTGTAAGTTTCCTTTTTTATACTTTGCTCTCCTGGGTTTATATCAAAATCATACGAGCCACATCAAATAAGTTGGGGAATGTATTCCTTTTATATTTTCTGAAATATTATGTGTAAGACTGGAATTATTTGTCTGTGAATAATGGATAGAACTTCTGTGGGCTTGGTGTTTCATTTGTGGGGATATTTTAAACTGCTGATTAAATTGATTTAATGGTTTTAAAACTATTCATGTGGTCTAGTTCTGCTTCAGTCCATTTGACAAGGTATATATATTTTTTCCTTAAAAATCTATCTCAGTGTTTTTGATAGCATAAAGTAGATAATTTTTTTTACTACTTTTTAAATTTACTACTTTTTTGAAGCACCTGTAGTTATGTACCCTTTCCATTTCTGTATTGTTTATTTGCTCTCTTTTATTACTCAAGCTTTCCTGAGGTTTGTCAATTATATTGGTCTTCTCTAAAAGGTCAGCTTGTGTCTGTGATCCTCTATTGTTTGTTTGTTTTACCTATTTTATTATTTTCTGATTTCTTTTTAGGATTTCATCCCATATACTTTATGTGAGTCCATTCTGTCTTTTTAAACTTAAGTTATCTGCTTAGTTCAGTATTTTTTAGCTTTTCCTTCTTAAAATTTTTTAAATGTTTTATTTATTTTTGAGAGAGAGAGACAGAGATAGAGTATGGGCAGGGGTGGGGCAGGTTTTCTGTTACGATTGATTTTTGTGATAATTATTTTATTTTTATAAAAGAACGTTTTATATTTTTGCAAATGTTCTAAATGTGGTTTCAGAAAATGTGTGTTTTCCAACTGTTAGGAATAATTTTATGTAACTCATGTAACTCATACACGAGTATGTATGTAACATATAAGTACTATTTATGTTCTGTATTCTTATTCACTTCTTTATTTTTGTTTATTAATGACGAAGGTGGTTTTTTTTAACGTTTATTATTTATTTTTCAGAGAGAGAGAGATACACAGTGCAAGCAGGGGGAGGGGCAGAGGGAAAGGGAGACAGAATCCGAAGCAGGTTCCAGGCTCCAAGCTGTCAGCACAGAGCCTGACATGGGGCTTGAACTCACAAACCCCAAGATCATGATCTGAGCCAAAGTCAGATGCTCAACCGACTGAGCCACCCAGGCTCCCCTTCACTTGGCTAATAAATGGATGATGTTCTCTCAATGGGGGTATCACGTCATCCGCAAATCGTGGAAGTTTGACTTCTTTCTTACTAATTTGGTTGCATTTAATTTCTTTTTGTTGTCAGATCACTGTGGCTAGGACTTCGAGTGCTGTGTTTAATAAAAGTGCTGATGCTGGACATCCTTGTCTAATTCCTGACCTTAGGGGGAAAGCTCTCAGTTTTTCCCCATTGAGTGTGATGTTCAATGTGGGTTTTTCATATATGGTCTTTATGATGTTGAGATGTGTTCCCTCTAAATCTACTTTGTTGAGGGTTTTTATTAGGAATGGATATTGTACTTTGTCAAATGCTTTTTCTGCATCTATTGAAATGATAATATTGTTTTCATCCTTTCTCTCATGACTGTGATGTAGCACGTTGATTGATTTGAGAACACGGAACTCTGCCCCATCCCAGGAATAATTACAACTTGATCGTGGTGAATGATTTTTTAAATGTATTGTTAGCTTCAGTTTGCTAGTATTTTATTAAGGATTTTTCCATCTATGTTCATCAGAGATACTGGTCTGTAGTTCTCTTTTTTTTTGTGGTGTCTCTGTCTGGCTTTGCTATCAGGGTAAAGCTGGCCTCATAGAATGAATTTGGAAGTTTTTATTTCTTTTCTATTTTTTGAATAGTTTGAGAAGAATAGGTATTAACTCCTCTTTAAATGTTTGGTAGAAATCACCTGTGAAGCCATCTGGTCCTGGACTTTTGTTTGTTGGGAGTTTTTTGATTACTGATTACCGATTCAATTTCATTCAATGTCATTGCTGGTAATCAGTCTTCTTCCTACTTCAGGTTTGGTGGATTATATGCTTCTAGGAACTTATCCATTTCCTCTAGGTTGTCCAATATTCTGTATTTTTAACTTAAGAATCTTGGGGCACCTGGGTGGCTCAGTCGATTGAGCATCCGACTTTGGCTCAGGTCATGATCTCGCAGTTTGTGGGTTCAAGCTCTGCATCGGGCTCTGTGCTGACAGCTCAGAGCCTAGAGCCTGTTTCGGATTCTGTATCTCCCTCTCTCTCTGACCCTCCCCTGCTCACGCTGCCTCTCTCTCTCTCTCAGAAATAAAGCATTAAAAAATTAAAAAATAAATAACCATTAACAAATTTAAAAGAATCTTTCACTTTCTCACTTAACAATGTAGTTATTTTAGAATTCTTGAAGTCTCATTACTTTTCTATTGCCTTATTTGCTCTTACTTTTTGTTTTTCAGACCCCATGAGATAGATATTACAGTTTTATGTATTCAATGTCCTTTCTTTATTGTTTAGGTAACCCAGGCTTACATTTATTTCTCTTCCCGTGTTTCTCACTATTATTTTCTGTCTTTCAGACTTTCTTTTCCACTCAGTTTTATTTTTCCTTAATTAAATCCTATTGGTATTTCTTCAGTGAGCCTCTATTAATAGTAAATACTCCTAATTTGTTTGATGCTTTTATTCTGTACACGTTCTTAAATTGTAGTTTAGTGAATATAGAATTCTGGTCTGGCATTTATTTGTCCTTAGCATGTGTTTATATCATTTTGCTCTTTTCTGACTTGTGTTATTACTAGTGAGCAGTCAGCCACCTGTCTAATTCTTACTTTAGTTAATTCAACTTTTTAGCCCCTGGCTTGTTTTAAGATAATCTTTTGTTTATGATACTCTGCAGACTTTTGATATATGTCTAGGAATGGACTTTTATTTATTTATTCTGCTCTGGATATATTGAGAATCTGAGAGTTTACATTTTTAAAAAATTCTGAAACAAACTTTAGCCAATATTTCTTTAAATATTGTCTCACCCACATTCTCCCCTTCTATTTCTTTCTAGTATGTTGATTAATAAATATGAGATGATCTCTTTTTATCACTCATTTCTTAACCTCATATTCTCTCTCTCTTTATCCTTCAGGGCTTTATTCTGCATAATTTCTCCATTTTTTTCTTGCAGTGTGTTCATTTTGTCTTTAGTTTTCTCTTTCCAGTTGTTTAAATTTTTTATTAAATTTTTAATCTCTCTTGCTATATATTTCCTTCATTTTTGTGTGATTGAATAAGTCTTTATTGAAGCATGCCTCCATTTGGAGAAAATTACATATAATACACATATATATACATTTTAGAGTTACTTTTGTAAATAATAGTTTATTTTAATTACTCTCACAAATAATATACTATGGAATTTACAACAACTTATTTTATTTTATTTTTTTGGTTGGTTGGTTTTTGTTTGTTTTTGTTGTTGTTATTGTTTTAGTTTCAAGGTTGATATTGATTTTAGTTTAGTGATTCGTCACTTACATACAACACCTGGTGCTTGTCACAAGTGCCCTTCTTAATCCCCATCACCTATTTTACCCATCCCCTCTCCCCCCTCCGCCCACCTCCTTTCTGCAACCATCAGTTTGTTGTCTATAGTTAAGAGTCCGTTTCTTGTTTTGCCCCTCTCTCTCACTTTTCCCTTTGTTCGTGTGTTTTGTTTCTTAAACTCCAAAGATGAGTGCAATCGCATGGTATCTTTCTCTGACTGACTTCTTTCTCTTCGCATCTATGTGGTTGTTTTTCAAATGCCTCTCATTGTGATGGTCTCTTGTCCTTGTGAAATAACCCCAACACCCTCTCTAGTCTCCGTAGTGTTCAGGGGCCTGAATTGTGATTTGTTATTTCTCTGAGGCCTAGTTCATGGTTCAGAAAAATGTGTATTTTCTTTTCGGTTGTGAGAATTGAACTTGACTGTGGGTGTTCTAGGAGGCCTCGGTTGAAAATGGTTCCTCTAAGGGAGGATTTACCTTTGTTTATGCCAGGTTCCTGGAGTCACTACAATTAAGCCCAACTTAATAGTTTTCAGCTTGAGGTTTTTAGGGTTATGCAAATAGAATGAATTCCAGCCTGAATGCTACATGAACCGTGGTTTATGATTATGAAATCTTAATGGAGACTTTACCCTCTTTACCCCAAGTCAGAAAACTGGTAAGCACATTTGAACACCGTCTTCCTTTGTGGGTTTTCTTGTTTTCGTTCTCTTGATTTGCTCTTTGCTGTCAGTTCACAGGAGGATCTAATCGAGCTTCTGTCCTGGGACCAACTGTTGGCTTTGTCCTGTGCTTTCCGTGAAGGTGTGGAGCCATAGCAGATGGTCTTAAGGGTATTGCTAATTTCAGTGCTTGGCTAACTATAAATTCAAGATTTCTAGATGTTTTCAGCCTTCAGGGGTACCCATCAATTATTTTTTGTATGTTTAGTTATATACCTAAATATTTAAAATATAGATGATACTTTTGCACCTGAAATGGTTTGTTTTCATGATATTTAGTTCTACCATACACACATTTTTTTTTGAAAGAAATAGACACAAAATGAAAAGCCAATATTAAGACCTGAATTTATGTTGTACAGTTCGCAGGAATTCACTAGCTCTTAGATACTGGCTTAGGCAATCACACTTATGATAACAAAAACATGTTACAAAAATTTCAATGCCATTTTCTAAACATATTGCTATTATTTCCACTTAGGGATATAAGTTTATAAGGAACTATGACAAGTTTGTTTTCAAGTATTTTGGAAGGGGCCCTGTAGAATATCAAATGTAGCTAGAGGGTTAAAAAAAACAAAAGGAAAGGAAAAACTAAAACTTTTCCCATTTGCTGACCACAAGGAGAACAATGCCCTTATTGCTATTATCTGATTATCTGGCCAGGGAAAATCAAGTCCATAGTCTAATTTGGAGAATCAAGTTTTTATTTTGAATGTTTTTTTCTTTTTACCACATTCACGAATGTCTTCATTTGGTATACCTAGTTTATAGAACCCAGGGAAGGGATGAGAATGACTTGACCTGGTAAACTCAAATGTCTTGTTTCTTTAAAACTGATATTGTGGGGCGCCTCAGTGGCTCAGTCAGTTAAGCGTCCAACTTCAGCTCAGGTCATGATCTCGTGGTTCGTGAGTTTGAGCCCCATATTGGGCTCTGGGGTGACAGCTTGGAGCCTGGAGCCTGCTTTGGATTCTGTGTCTCCCCCTCTCTCTTAACCTCTTTCTGTCACGCTCTGTCTCTGTCTCTCAAAAATAAATAAGCATTAAAAAAATTAAAGCTGACATTGTTTACTCTGAAGACTGGCTATCACTGCACTGGCTTTTAAGTGTTTATGAATGTTTGTGTTTATTTCTTTTTGTGGAGGAAAAAGAGAAATTGCTTGTGACAGAGAAGGTACTTTCACAGTGAAGGAAAAGAAATCCACCATCAGCTTAGCAAAATGGTGTGTATTTCTGATTTTCTTTGAAGCAATTTCAGATGACTGGATATGTTTATAATGGTTGGCGATTTTTAATCATTGAAGATAATCTCATGGTTTTTATTAGTTCCCCGGCTTTAATAGGCCGTTCAGATAATGCTTTTGCTAATAGTTGTGTTGTTTTTAGAGGGAAGGAAACAACATTTTGTTATTCAAGAAAAGTATATTGTGTCTTAATGATCTATTATGATAGTGGTCCTTATCTTTTCTTATTCTGCCTAGTGTCTGCCATTTAGAATTCAGAAGATTAATTATTATCTTTATAGAATCAATCCTAAAATTCTAGTTTGGCTACATGGGAATCATCTGGTCCTTTGTTCTTTTTGTCTTATAGGACGACCATATTTTTAGCTTGCATTGGTTTAATAGAAACTATGAGGGGCGCCTGGGTGGCTTAGTCAGTTAAGCGTCCGACTTTGGCTTAGGTCATGATCTCGCGGTGCGTGGGTTCGAGCCCCGCGTCGGGCTCTGTGCTGACTGCCAGCTCAGAGCCTGGAGCCTATTTCAGAGTCTGTGTCTCCCTCTCTCTCTGACCCTCCCCTGCTCACGCTGTCTCTCTCTCTCTCCTAGAAATAAATAAAAATATTTATAAAAAAAATAGAAACTATGAGATTCAGTCCAGAAGAAAAAATTCTAGTATTGATTACTTGGAAAGGTAAAATGCAAAATTATAGTGAACTATTTTATAGTTTGAATGTAGTGGCATATTTTTTTTCCTGTTACTGTAACTTTGGTGTTGGAAATGTCAGCCTCTCTTAGACTGGATATGCTAGAGTTGGTAGGATTGGACAGACCCGTTGCTTTTGGGTTGGATCCTGACCAGTGTATGTCTTAGGGAATTATAGGATGTCGGTTGTTTTGAATAAAGTATAACTTGATTCTGGTTTCACTTACCTTTGTAACAGTACATATTACCCTAGTAAAAATTTGATAATCTGATAAAATACAGTTTTTTAATCTCGATTGTTCTTTGTTTCTTTTATGAACTGCCCCATTTTTAAATTTGTTTAATGTTTATTTATTTATGAAGGAGAGAGAGACAGAGTGCAAGCAGGGGAGGGGAAAAGAGAGAGGGAGACACAGAATCTGAAGCAGGCTCCAGGTTCTGAGCTGTCAGCACAGAGCCCGACATGGGCTCAAATTCAGGAACCATGAGATCATGAGCCAAAGTCAGATGCTTAACTGACTGAGCCACCCAGAGGCCCCTGAACCATTTTTAGTAGCACTCACAGTCGTATTTTTCTTCAAAGAAAGGTGTGCATCAAGATTATTGTGGCTTGAAAGAAAACTAACATTTGACCCACTTGGTTCCTCAGTTCTTTCATATTTGAGAAAGCAAAAATGTTGGATATAATGGGAGTATGCGGAAGAAAGTTGTCATAAAGCAGAACATGGTAGAATGCAGTGGTCCTTTGGAAATCTAGTCCTGCTTTTTGTAGAAAAAGGGGAAAATGAGCTCAGCTGAAATACAGGCTTTGTGAACAGAAATAGAGTTCAGACTGACAAACTCATGTTCATATTTCTTTATGATAATGGCTGGGGGTGGGGACAGGAGATGTGGGAGGAGTATAGCGAGTATATGACGCCATAAATTTGATATACTAACTCGTATGTTAATAACTTAAAAAGTCTCAAAGTTACGAGATTGGTTCTTTTGGCGTTTGATTTCTCTAGATTTCTTCTCCCTCCTTATTTCATTAATTTTTAACATTGGCTAGGTTTCAGGGTAACAAAGGTAATTTTAAAAATATGATCCCCTAATACCTTTAAATCAGAATTTTTACAATACCTGCATTTTCAAAGCTCCCTCAGATAAATGTGATAACTATGAACCACTGGCCCCTTCTGATTAGTACCACCTCAAATCTCTTACTAGTCTGTATAAATGAGTTCATGTCAGAAGGGCAATCAATGATTGATAGTGCATCTCCCAGTTAACTTTATTTATTTGAGAGAGTGTATGAGTGGTGGGGGGGGAGGGGCAGAGGGGGAGAGAGAGAGAGAGAGAGAGAGAGAGAGAGAGAGAATCTTAAGCAAGCTCCGTACTCAGTGCAGAGCCCAATGTGGATCTCCATCCCATGATGCTGGGACTATGACCTGAGCTGAAACCGAGAGTTGGATACTCAACCAACTGAGGCACTCACGTGCCCCTCCCAGTTAACCATTGATGTAATCTATGCATTGTAGGATCTTGTCTGAGTGATGAAATGCACAATAATAAGTAATCTCCCAAATAAAGAATAAATTAAAGTTTTGATTAATTCTCCTGTCTGAATAGATCTAGGTAAGGAAAGTCATAATCCTGATTTTGAAAACTTGCAAAGCAAATGCTTCATCAATGATTAAGAGGTATTCATTGACTATATCAAGTTTCTACACCTTCGCATGAACATTTATTGTCATGTCAGTTTTCTAAATAGAAAACAAAAAAAATTATTTAGAAAACATTTGGGATTTCCATACAGAGCCCTGTTCAGCAGAAACCTTGTGAAGAAAACTCACATTTGGGGTACAGTTCTGTATATATGGGACTCTGCCATGAGAGAAATGCATTCTTGGAAAAACACTAACTCACATTCAAATCATTTTCAATTTTCTCTTTTTAATGTATTCACTTGGAACTTGTCAGCATCTCAAGGGAAAGAAGTCACTCACTAATTAGTGCTGGAGGTGGTGAATGAAATAATGTGTGTGTGTGTGTGTATGTGTGCGCGCGCGCGCGTGCGCGCGCGTGCGAGTAGAAGGAGTCAGAAATTAAGGAAGAGAAGGCTTTTTCTTTATTTAATTCCCATATTCCCACACTGTTTTTCCCCGATTTATATTTCTTTGTGATGAACTCTCCCAGATGTATTAATAAGATGTGATTTTGGGGGGTACAGAATCTGGTGTTTATTTAGTTGACTTACAGAGTGCAAAACCATTGGTTCTAATCTCATTTTATTTAAACACCTACTGGATCTTCGATAAAAATGTGGTCTCTTGTCTCTGGACTTTTCTCCAGATTTTGTAACCTTTAATAGCTCTTTTAGAATGAATACGGTTTCTCATCTGAAGATGTTCTAAATTAAGGGACTCGCTAATAGTAGTGCACGCTGACAAGATGGAGGGAGTTTTGATAACCTCTGGAGTAGGTCAGTGCTTGAGGATTGTAAGAGGTTCACAATGTCCAGTGAGGGCTTCATCCTCAAACTATTGTACTTAAAAAGGAAAGGAGTGTCATTCAGGTCAGCAAAACAACAAAACACAAAATACAACTAAGTGTTACTGGGAAGGTAAACAATAAGAACTCTCGTGCTTTGCTGGTGGGATGGACAGTTTTGGAAATTGTTTGCCTGTGTCCAGTAATGCTAAACATACATATACCCTGTGATTCAGTAATTTCACTCTTTTTTAAAAAAAATTCTTTTAAATGTTTATTTTTGAGAAGGAGAGCAAGCTGGGGAGGGGCAGAGAGAGAGGGAGACACAGAATCCGAAGTAGGCTCCAGGCTCTGAGCTGTCAGCCCAGAGCCTGATGTGGGGCCCAAACCCACAAACCGTGAGATCATGACCTGAGCCAAAGTCAGACGCTTAACCAACTGAGCCACCCAGGTGCCCCTCAGTAATTTCACTCCTATGCATACATCTCCAATATATTCCTACATACTTGTACAAGCATAGACTGACATACCAGCCTTTCCACAGCTGCAGTCAATATATATATTGAACATATATAAATATATTGCTTATTGTAATATATATAATGAGTCCAAATGCCCATTCATAATCAAACAACCAAGTCAGTCATGGCAAATCCATACATTGGAATAGTATGCAATAATAAAAAATGAACAAACTACGAATTCAGAAAAGAAAGTGGGTCAGTCTTAAAGATGTACTATTGAACAACAAAAAAGTCAGGCATGATGGAATATATTTTATGTGAATTGAATCGCATCATTAAACACAGGTGTACATCAACCATATATTAGGCATATAAAATCATGTAACCTAAAAGAAAGTCAAGGAAGTAAATACAATGCATTTCAGACATACTGGTTACAGCTGCAGGGAGGGAGGTATTTATGTTTATGAAGAAGGGGCAGGTCTGGGAATTTATTATGTCTTGCCACAGTGTAGGTTATCTTAGGGGTTTATTTGTCTTATCCACTTTCTTCCTGGGTATTACATCTGCTCTTTTAAAATAAAGTTCTTGAACTATTTTTTTAAAAAAGGAAATTAAGGCACAACCACAGGTGCTGATGTGAAGAAAGTTTCAGGGTCTGACTTGAATTAGCAGAAGCAGGGACAGCCTCTGCTAATTGCATGTTGGTCTTTGCTCTTCCCGTGGCGCCTAGTTATTAGGGCACATGCGGCAAGTTAGGGCACGCCCAGAGGGACCCTGCCGTAGCTGCACGGGGTGAAATAAGGCTGGAGGGGAAGCCTTCATCTGAATCTCCTTC
The DNA here is from genome assembly GCF_008692635.1 of Crocuta crocuta. Lineage (NCBI taxonomy): Eukaryota > Metazoa > Chordata > Mammalia > Carnivora > Hyaenidae > Crocuta > Crocuta crocuta. The sequence goes on from NW_027530857.1 coordinate 5,102,445, forward strand.
CTTGGGCGAGAGTAAGTTATGCACTTCCGTGTTACTCTAGCATAGCTATGAGTGTGTGTGTGTTCATATGTTAATTTGATTCCAGTATAATGAGGGGAGTGCTGGAATTCAGCACCAGCCAAATACCCAGTGTGCACTTCCACCTCTGACCATAATGAATGTAAAATGCTGGTAGTAATAGGCTGCAATGAAAAATCTCTTCATCTTGGCATGCGGGAGATTTGCAATCACATTTGGATTCTCAGAGTGCTGCTTGATTGGAGATTAACGTGTGGGTAGATTGACCTTTCTTGCAAGAGTGGTTGTTTTTGCACGAAATGTGTGAAAAACAAATTTCAAATAGCTGCCCTATTGCATTTCTCTCGTGATTCACATTATCACCCTTTTATATTTCTCAGCAATAATGGCACTTATTAAACTCACTGGGGCTTTCTTTCCTCTTCCTCGCCCCCAAGCAGTTTTATTTTCCTTCTGTGAAGGCGGGGCTTTCTCCTAACAGAGACGTTAATTTCTTCACATTTCTCATTGTGTCAACATCTGATTCCTTGACTGGCTTGTGTTTGAGTCCCAAGAATGTCCACGTTAGAAAATAAAGGAAACTTTTGAGATGCTTTGTGAAGAGGCTGTTCATCAATTCTGGGGTGGAGGGAGGGATATTTTAATTTTCTTAGTTTTAAAACCTAGTGAGTATACATTTCCTAAAAATAGATTTTTCTTGTCTTTGTTTTTTTCCATAATAAATGTGTCCCATGATTTGCCTTGTACACGAACATGATGATTTTTCTCATTAAAATTATCAGATTGCAACATGGTAGGTTTAGGATCTTATGAAATTCTTAAATTACTTACAACAATTAAGAAAATGAAATGGAGAGGTGATCACATCTGACCCATGCTTTGTAGAATCTCGGAGAACAAAGTTCTCAAAGAGATTTACCCCACTGTGCTGTACTCGAATATGGTTTCATTTTATTTTAAATGCTGTTTTGAGTTGGGGCTGGAATGAACTGTGGGGAGAGCAAGTAATAGTCTCCCAAATCAGCAATTGTACTGCTCTGTATGTTTTCTGAAGGTCCTCTGTATTTTATGTAGGCTAGGATGGAAGTGACTTTTTTCCATCATGTATGCTGTGTTTGATCACATAAACAACCTTTACGTTTGTATTTGGTTTGAACTTACTTTAAATATTTGGAAGGCATGTAAAGGGTATTGAAAAGTTCCTACTCAATGGTAATGAACGTCAGCAAAAAAGGCAAATATACAAAAGAAATCTCTCACCAAGTCTAATCAACTAATGAACAATAATACATCCCTTGTGGTAAATTTTGAGACATTCGGTTATGAAATGGTATCTTTTTCTGTCCTCAGGCAACATCTGTTTTTGAAGACTGGGATGGGGCAGAAGTGATTTTAAAAGGCATTAAAATGCTTAAATTTTAATTCTGGGGTTCAGGGTTCTTAAGTAGCATCTGAGAAGGAAGGCCTCCCATTTCCGTGTTTCATCTGTATTTTAAGAGCATGGTTTTATCCCAATAGCTACATACTGAGTTTGTTCGAGGAGAAACTTTATCTTAGAAAATAGTTTTTGTTCTGTTTTGTTTGGTTTTCCTTAAGGCCAACTTACAAAAACAGTATTCTCTTAGTTCCTTTTCTTTTCATAGACTACTTGGGAAGAGAGGGTGTCAGTCACCCTACTTTTTTTTTTTAACGTTTATTTATTTTTGAGAGAGCAAGTGAGCGAGCTGGGGAGGGGCAGAGAGAGGGAGATGCAGAATCTGAAGCAGGCTCCAGGCTCTGAGCTCTCAGCACAGAGCCCAGAGCTGGGCTTGAACTCAAGAACCATGAGAACATGATGTGAGGGCAAATCAGATGCTTAACCGACTGAGCCACGCAGGCACCCGTGTCACCCTATATTTAAAAATGGCTCCTTGTTACTGAAGAATCATACAGACAAGAGCACATACGACTTGAGGAGCAGATGGGTGGTATGTTTGTACCACAGAAAAACCATCTCTCGGGGGGATTTGTCAAGACTCTTATTCAGAGAATAAGTATGTACGTTCTTCAATGTCACTGGGGACTCGGAGTAAAATGCCATCAAGCCTGCCAGTACCTGCCAAGGACAAGTCACACTTCTGCCATTTGGTCGATGAGACAGAGTGACCAACGTCCCATGGTCCCGCTGCTGCTCTCAAAACGCTGCCTGCTGGGGCGTTGGCCTTTGTCACCTGTAAACATGTCTTACTGTGGAGGGAAGATAGGTGACCTGCCACTAGCATCAGGCTGAGTACATTCTGGATTCATCAAGATTTTTCGAAGTCCAAAGCTAAATGCCGAATGACCCACTTGAAACTCCCAGCAGCAACATGGAGAATAACGTGGACGACAGAGGAGGGAGGCAAGATCAGGAAGATTCCCGTGCATTTCAGCACTGACTGAACCACATCCGAAACCTATGTGAGAACACAAGGCTTAGACTGACTTAACCACAGACGCCAGAAGACGCAGAGATCGCTGTGGGGCAGGGACAGTGAGAGATAGGAATGTAGACAGTCTAGGGAGATGAGAAATAGACTTGGAAGGGCATCTTCTGGCCCTGCTAGCATGAACTGTGCGGATTATGAGCTTAAAGATCCTTGAAATGATGCATCTTGTGCTGTGATTTAGTCAGGTTTCTCTGGACCGTGTGTACTTGCTGCTGTGGGAGACAGACCCTGCTCCACGGGGACACACACAACCTCACAGTTCTCACGAGTTGGGGATGAGTCCGTGTCCTGCAGTAAGTCAACTTGTTAGGAATATCTCTGTTTCTGTTGTTGCGTGTGTATTTATGTTTAGTTCGATATCTGCATACACATGCCCGTACACACATACACACTCTCAGAAGCCACTTGGTGGTGACACATAGGGATTTTCAAGATGCCTAAGAAAAGTGGGCAGAGCATATACCCTATTTATCGTGTTTGTCAGTGGTCACATGCCTTAGGCCTGGGGGAGCCCGCAGAGCTCTACACCTGGGGGCGAATTTAGGGTGATCTATCTGAGGTGACAAGCTTAGGTTGTCTGGTGACCCCTCTCAGCCTGTGTACCTGATTGATCATTACTTCTGACCAAGTGTTGAACTCTATCCAGGTCTATGGAAGCCTCACGTAATTCCTTGTCCAGCAGTTCACGACTCAGACAAGTTTCTCTTTGCTTTCTGTGATGCACAGAGAGATAAAAAGTGTTTGCTGAAAGCTTGTTGGCACCTTCATCTGGAAGGAAGTGCAGTAGGTCCTTTGAAAGATGCTCACCCTCTCTGTGCCCCCTATGAGGTGTGAGGGTCCCGACTCTGCAGAGGAATCATTTGGCAATGAGGGCAGAGTTTCAGCGGTGGTGGAGCAACGACTAGATGGAAGGTGCGTGTCTTGGTCCCTCTGCCACAAGCCCTGGCCCCCCTCCTGGCCGTTCCAGAACTGCCTCCCCCCTCCTCTGTTGCAAAACTGAGAGCCAGAAATAATGGGAGGAGACAAATCACTCATCGCCCCTGTTTTGAATAGTAACAGGGCAAAGCTGAGCATGACTAGCAGTGCTCAGTGGATGCTGGTTTTCATTAGAGCTACAGAAGGTTCTTTATTTCTTTATTCTCATGCTCGGATCTTGAGAACAACCCAGGGTGATCTGAAACAAACTCTGGGAATGAATGAATGGCTTTGGTCTGGGGTGGGGGTTCGGGCCTGCTGCTTCCTTTTATTTATTTTTAAATTTTAAAATGGCTTTTACTTTGTGTTGAGACCATCCCAGTTTTTCAGATGACTGATCACTCCAGGTGGCCAGGGATCCGTCCTCAAAGGGAACAAGGCCATGAGATAACAAAACCACAGGTATTGGAGGCGGTGGTGCAAAGATAGTTGAATTTCATGATCACACCCAGAAGCATTTGTGTTTGAAGACAGGAGATCTGGTTGCTGGGTCATCCATTGGGATACACATATAAGGACAGGTTGTTGGGTATTTTTGACATCGGGGCACAGGAGCTATTTGGAGGGAAGGAAAGCTTCTTGAATTATACTACTGTGGCACACTGTCTTTACCTACTTGTAAGGTTGGTCTAAGTCATGGAAGCCATGTATTCAAATAAATGGCGTTGTTAGCAACCAGAAGGCGGATATCAAAATCCCTCGGTCAGATGAAAGTTACTCTTAATCATTTAGTTCTGACTTTCGTTTTATCAGCAACCTCTAAAATGCTTTCCAGGGGTTATTTAAATGACCATTAATTACTGGTAAGCTTTAATGAGATTTGAAAACCGCCTGGGCCCCGTCCAGGCAGATAGTTCCAGCTAAGGAGGTCTCACATGAAAGGAATCATTGTGCTCTTCCTCACCACCATCACCATCAATAACAACAGTTTGCATTTAAATAGCACCTCTTTCCAGAGATGTGAGCATCTGACATGATGTGATCCGTGTCACAACATTCTGTGGATGACGGAGGGCAGCTGTGGTTTCAGAAGTCATGATTATCCCTCTCTGGATTCTGATTGTCTCCTCATGGGGATGCCCCAACCTTCTCGCCTTGCCTTGCCTCCCTTACCAGAGTCCCATAGCCAGAGTTCAGCAGGTGGAAAGATCTGGGCAATCCTGTCTGTGCCTAGCAGAGCTGTCTTCCTCCACCCGTTGCCACTCACCCCCATCTTGGGGGGACATTATGGTACATCTCAGCTCATTCTCTGGCATCTCGTCCTTTTTCCCCTCTTTAATCTCTCTCTTTGTCGTTCCTAGCATGATGCAGCCTTTTCCACCTCCATTCTCTGCCCCCTTTTCTGTTTTTATCTGCCAGTTCAGATATCTGCTCTTAGTCTGCCTTGCCTTGGACATTATACAAGATAAGCTAGGGACCTAGAGGTGCGTGTAGGGGACAGCTCTCTAACTGTCAAAGTGGGGAAGGATGTTTTTGGCTCTGTTTTTAACCTGTTCTGTGTTTTAATTTTTTAAAAATTATATTTCTCTACCTTTGGTAACTGTTGATTAGCATGTTTTGGGCCACTTCAGTTAGGTGGGAGTAACTGGTGGCTTTTCTAGGTCAGCTCCCTTGGTCTCCCTCCATTAAGGTCCCATAGAAATTGGAATAGGAGAGGAAATCTTAAGGGTTTTGAGGAAGAGCTTTTGGGGTGCATGATTTAAGAAGGAGGTAAGGAAGGATTGACGGCTCTGAGAAGGCCAGGTGTGTGCATCCAAACCTTAGTAGAATAATCGCCAGTAGCCTGTGTGTGTTGAGCACATGCTATATACCAACCACTGTTGAAAGCATTTTACACATACTAACTAATGTAGGAAGTAGGCATGATCTTCCTTTTTGTGTTTGCTTTATGTCCCTTGAGGTTCTTGGTAAAGATTTCCTTTCCATAATTTCAAAGTCATCATGCCTAAGATACAAGGACAAGGATTCATCCACATCTTGGTCGAGAAGGTCACTGCTACAGTGAGATGATGTTCCCATGAAGAAGTACCTACCTGCATTGCAGTATTAAAGAATTAACTTAGATTAAAAACAAGACTTTATTAAACTGCTCTTTCTTTCTGGTCTATCCTTTTTAGTATTTCTGAAGGTGTTCTAAAAGATCGCTCGTTGGTAAAAACCGAATTTGTCCCGACTCTGACAGCCACGGGGAAATTGGGAAGAATCAATATATCTGTCAGGAAAAGTTTCCATGGTAATGGGTGGGTGGTGGGGTTTAGACAAACAAATGGTCCTGCCTCTCCGCCGCAGTTCATTCTGGCTACTTTGAAAGCAAACAACTCCTGAGAGATGCTTTTGGCCCATATATTCACTTGTGACAGAGTAACGCCTGTTTTTTTCCCCCTGATGGTCAGAAGTTTGCATCAAGCTCTTGTTATTGATAAATGATGGATTTTAAAACACCAAAGACAAATAAATAGAAACCTGAAGTACTTTTAAAATACCAGAATTTTTCTCCTTACACGATAGAAACTTGATTTTCTTAGCCCCTACTGGGGAGATGTTTTCGATGTTCCCCTCTTCATTTTAAAATAACCTTTTATATTCTAGTGCATGCAAAAAAATATCTTTTGATTCTCACATGGCCTTTTGCACTGAATTGGAAAATTTGGTTCCATTCTCTTAGCAGGTAAATAGCCTTAAAACCATTCATGGGTCTGTCAGGGTAGAGGAGAGCTGAAAAGCATTACATATGTTCCAAGTTAAGAGAGGCCAATCTTTTGCTGTTTTCAAGTGGTTCCTTCCCCTCCCTTCTTCTATTAAGGGCTCCACCACAATGGAGCCTTAATCAGCTTCATTGATTTAAAGCTAATTTGCACTTGGCTTCAAGGTTAAGGTCCACAGCACAAGCTGAAGACCTTTAAATCAGAAGTCAGAATGAAAAGCCTTAGGTATATCATATTGTCTGCTGGGCATAAGAATGACATCTCCTGATGGCTGTGAATTAACTATTGGGAAAAAAGGCACAAAGCCAGTTTTTCTTCTGTGTTAATATAACCTCTGCTAGCTGAGTTACACAGCCTTGCTATCAACATTTCTGCTTCATCATGTAAATTGATGGAGTTGGCTGAAAAGACTTTGGTATAGTGATGTTTGCAGCCATCAATTTCTGCTTGGTTTCAGTTGGATTTCAACCTAATTGCCAAACTGATTCCATCTGTAATAACTTTTAACATTTATTTTTCCCAAAGGGAAAAAAATGTCTTGTCTGTATTCTGCAATTAAGAAGGTGATGAAATATTCAGTGTATGTCTCCACTCTAAATTCTTTTGTTAACTTTATCAGATAAACTATAAAATATTAACCAGGCTTGCTGTTTGAGCATGTGCAGATGGCATAATATTTACCAGGCATATTTTCAATACACATTTAATTTTATAAATTGAATTAACTATTACATGGCTAATTTTTCCCTCTCTTTTCCAAATTGATGCAACAAGCAATTGTGTTGTTGGCTGTATGTACTACAGCAGAACATTTGAGGGTAATTACATAAGCTTAGCTGTGTATATAATAAATAACATTTCCTCCAAACTTAACCACACAAAATCAAATCAAGCAGAAATAATGCTATTTTCTAAGCAAAATTATGCTGACTAGCAATGTGTGAGTTCTTTGCTTTTTTTTTTTTTGACAGTTCAGTTTTTCAAATATTCTGGAATGTTTCAATAGGTAAATTTCCCCAGCTCTCCTATCCTTTGTACAACTGACTGTAAATACATATAGTCTTATTCTCTCTGCTATTCTCAAATATCCTAATTTGGTAGTCACATAATATTTCACTTGAAGCAGATTTTCTCAGAATGTGGCTGGGTCTGAATCGAGGTCAAATTCTAAATCATGGTATAAAGCTCATTCTAATTAAGAACTATCTTTTTTCTTAAGAAACCTTTTTTCTTTGTCTCTGTCTCTCTGTCTCTCTCTCATCTCTGTCTCTCTCTGTCTCTCTCTCTCTCTTACTAATGAACCAAAATCTTGGTTATTGTTGAACTGGTAAAATATGTAAATGGGTTTGCCTCGCTGAGCACAGATTTCTACAGAGCTGGTCTTCTTCCAGTGCTACTGTGGTTCTCATGATGTATTTAGAAGGAAAGTATGAAAAAGAAATTTATAATCCAATGGGATACATATTATATTGGAGGTGCACCGTGAGGATTGGAGGAAGGAGGGTATATGACTAATTTTGGGAGTCAGGGATAAGGTGATGGTGGAGACAACAATTTAGCTGAGATTTAAGTGTTTGCCTATGTGGGCAAGGGAGGTACAGGGAATAGAGGACATTCTAGGCAGAAGGAACAGTGTATGTCAAGTGATGGATGTTTGAATGTCATGGCTGGTGTTTGAAGGTGCACTGAGCATGAAGTAAGAAGTGGTGCAGAAAGGGGTGTCTGGCTCAGCCACTTAAGTATCCAACTCTTGATTTTGGCTCAGGTCATGATCTCAAGGTCTATGAGTTTGAGTCCAGAGTCAGGATCTGAGCTGATGGCACAGAGCCTGCTTGGGATTCTCTCTCTCCTCTTTCTTTGCCCTTCCCGCATTGACTCTCTCTCTCTCTCTCTATTTCTCTCTCTCTGTCTCAAAATGAAACACCCACAAAAAATCTTTAAAAATGTTTTTTAAAAAAAAGTGGTGGGAGAAGCATCGGGGAAGGCAGTTGTAGCCATTAATAGGACCAGAGATGGTGTTACCAGGACAGCCTCCTGATGTCCTGATTCTGTGGTCCATGCAGCACCAGAGCAGGGCATGCTAGAAGCTGTGACAGCAGGCCAAAGGCAAGCAGTGGAGACGACAGATCAGGAGTGGTGATTGAATTCCTCGAAGCCTTCCCCCCCCCCCCCCAAGTTACTTAGAGACTTACATCTTAAGGGGAGGATGGCGTTCAGCTCTGAGTAGGATGGGGATGGCATGGGTGTTCAAAGCAATTCATTTTGAAGATGGGACCTTGTTTTGTGCCACCAGCTGGTGAATAGGGACTCAACGGCAATACATGTGAATCATGTTTAAGTTTACACCAACCGCAAAATTTGGAATTTGATTCAATCGCATCTCATTATGCACTCAAAAGTGTCTTTGAGGGGCGCCTGGATGGCTCAGTCAGTGAAGCGTTTGCAGTCAGCTCCCGTCATGATCTCATGGTTCGTGGGTTTGAGCCCTGTGTCGGGCTCTGTGCTGACAGCTAGCACAGGGCCTGGAGCCTGTCTTCAGATTCTGTGTCTCCCTCTCTCTCTGACTCCCCCCTGCTCACGCTGTCTCTATCTCTCTCTCAAAAATAAATGGAAGGTTAAAAAAATTTTTTAAAGTGTTTTTGAATGTCCTTCATCACCCCTCCCCCATCAATTGGCTGTAAGCATAGTTATTTGAAGTGTCACGCAATGCAAAATGATCACTTTCAAAAAAGAGGAAGCCATCCCACGGGTGATGAGGAGTTTGTGGTTAAGCCTAGAAAACTCCAGCCTTCTCCTAAGTGAAGAGATAGGAGGCATGGTATGAAGGCTGCACAGGTGAATGAGGCCCCCAGACCGGGGATTCAAAGCATGAACACATCACATTTCAAATAACAAAAGCATTAAATTATTGAGAACATATTTTGGCATTAGTAGGGATGGCAGCTGATATAAAGAGGGTGCTTACCACACTGAGGCAATATCACTGCACATACTTAGTTTGGAATATATCCATCCACAATGATGTTGACAACTCACTTCGATTTGTACATGGAAGTTAAACATAAAACACATGTTTCATAGATAAGCTGAGACAATAATGATGGGTTATCTCAAGTGAAGAGAGGTGAAGCTAAGAAGACCTTTGTGCAATAGAAGTATGGTGCAAAAACAGGATTGAAGCTAAAACTTGTTCACACAAAGGAACGGGCTTGGGGGATTGCATGCACAAGGATTGAATTCCCCCCAAAACAGAAAGGGTGACTTTGGGGGAAACATTGTTTTAACATCACTGTTTATTTATAACCTACATTATAGCATTAGTTTTTAATTCCCAAGGTAACTCCTATAACCCCTCACTCCCACACCACATTTAATTACTCAGAACATTATTGGTCCCGTGGTCATTATCACCCTGGAGAGCAGCCCCCAGGCAAAACCATGCAGTAGACCCTCCCCTCAAATCCTTCAAAGCTTAGTCCTGGTTGCCCGCCCTCTCGGGGCTCAGAGCTCTTACCACCTGGCTGACAATCCCTTGTAGACATCTGCTCTAGGGAAAACAAACAAACAAACAGATTCACACTGAGGTGCTAAAACGTGAGAAGTTCAATTTTAACTCTCTCTGTACAACATTCACATTATCACTATGGGCAGAGTCTTTGACTAAAGGCAGAGTGTTGGTTTGGACATCGAGGCTCCAGAGGTTCAGGGCCGGAGCAGTCTTAGCAGATGCTGATCCTTCCTTCACCCAGGAGCTCAGGTAAGGACAGAGTCACCTGCTGTGCCTACAGCCCTCCTCACCTCTTACCCATTTTGTGACAACAGCTTTATGGTTGGCTGTTTCATTTTTCAAGCCTTTCCCCACAATGGGACCCCATTAAGGTAAAAAATTATGTAAACACATGTGTCAGAAAAATTTCCAAATTACTACCCATTTAGTTGTTCCGAAATCCTCGAGAGTTTCAACTTGTCTACGAGGACAAATCTGAACATTTTAAGCTAGTGATGGTTGAAGATTTTTCTTCAACTGACTAGCCCTTCTCATACCTCCTTTCTCTATACCTTGCAAGCCAACACTTACCCACTAAATTCTCAAGTTTCCCCAAATTCTCACTGTCGTTACCACCTTGTCTCTGCTCTGCATCTGGTCCTTCAGAGCACATACTCACTTTTCTCAGGCATCGTTTCTCTCTAACCCTGCCATTTGGATCACCCACATTTTCCATACATTTCCAACGTTTCATGGCTTAAACATTAAGGCTGATCACTAGGTATTTCCTGATGTGTGGCTCCCGTTGTGTAGTTTTTCATATTGCTATTTCCTTGCAGTTCTTGGTAAACAAGGAATAACCAACATCAATGCGATAGCTTCCTTTCACAGGGCTCTGACTACACACCAGGTATCTTTCATATATGATTAAGAATCATACCAGTTAGTTGTTATTTTTCTTGACTTGTAAATGGGAAAACAGAGGCAAAAAGGGGTGAGGAAGCAGGACCAAATTTAGCTAGTAAGTGGCAGGAGCCAGGACTTTAGCCCCACTCTCTTTGTTGAAACCCTGCCTCTCTATCCCTTCCTTCTTCCCCACGTTTGTACTGGTCTGTGTGGGGAGAAGGCTTCCTTTTGTTGTCAGGTTTCTTTTACGAGTCTTGAAAGCCTAGTAAACATGACTTTCTTAGGACCTGCCCTTTAAAATTAAAAACCGAAGATTTAGATACTATTAATGTGACAGGCATTTGCAAGCACTGCTTAATTCACTTCACATCAGTCTCTGGTCACATGACTGTAATATAATTTTCCCCGATCACAGCCCCACGCGAAACGGACAGGCTGATGCCCTGGGAACCGAGTCGTACAGCGAAATTCCCCATCCCTCACTTTGAAGATTTATGGCGCCGTATCATGAAAATGTGTCCCATAGCATCAAAAATACAAAATTGTGTGTGGTAGTTATTATACATTTCTACCTATTGACACACAGTCAGGCTTGTCGGGGTTAAGCAAAGGATAGAGTGGGAGATAAAATTAAAAGGAATAAAATATAACCCTTTAATTGCATTTGTGGCCAAGGGACCTACATTATACAGCAACCAGTGTGTAACAGTGTACTTCATGTTCCATGATTTACCTTGCTGATAATTGCTTTGCACTCCTAATAAATTAACCCACAGAAAATCCATTCATCTGCATCTTCTTTTTATGCAGAGCTAGAGGAAAAAGGACCAGTGTAGCAATTTGAGTGGCAATCATGCGCTGATTGTAGCAAAGAAAGTAGCATGGTGAGAGTCTTAAGCATTCTGAAAGCATTTCTTTGTAAGAAAAGAGGAAGGAAAAAGGAAGAGAGCGCTTTGTTAATTAAGTTCTGTTTTTTGTCTTATTTGTTATGGGGGACTGTATTATATTCCAGGTCAACAATTCCTGTTTCCTACGGTATATTTCTGGCCAGATACTTTATTTTAATATTGTTAATTTGCTTTACATATTCATACAAAATCCTCATTGTTAGGCTTAAGATTCCTGGAAGAAAAGAATGTGTATGTACGGTATTCTATTCCTAGAAGATTCCTTCCATAAATGCTGGTCCACGGTCAATCTCACATTTTAGGCTGCCTGATTTTGTTTTCGACCCTGTAATCACAACCATTTTTTAGCATCTTGCCTACTTGTATTCTAATGCTTGACGGGCTTTCAATACTCTGTGTTCTCCCTGGTGCCTTGAGGTCACTGGTTCACTTGGTCCTTACCGTCAACAAGGTACAGGTGGCAAGAATGCTGTGGACAGAGTTTCTACTTTCCAGCCTGCCACCAAATTGGGTATCCTATTGGCCTTACTGTTTGACTTATCTGAGTCTTAGTTTTCCTTATTTTAGCTCACGGGATTACAAGTGATGATCTCTAAGGTCCTTTACAAATGCCAGGATATGCAGAAAAAATACTGTGGTTCCTAGAGCGGGGTGACTTTCCCAGTTTCATAAAGGTGGGGAGGTGGGAGGAGCAAGACAGGAACGAGTTTTGTTTCCAGAAGTGTGGTAGACTTGGTAACTTGGCTGCTCTTATTAAAGAAAACAACTAAAAGCGCTGCTTAGTATAGTTTCATTTTTTTTTTTTACAAATAGTTGTCAGATTAGTTTCCACATAACACCCAATGCTCATCCCCACAAGTGCCCTCCTCCATGCCCATCCCCCCTCCCCTCCCCCCCACACCCATCAGTCCTCAGGTTTTGTCAGCATTCAAGAGTCTCTCATGGTTTGCCTCTCTCCCTTTCCCCCACTATTTCCCCCCTTCTTCTCCCCCATGGTCCTCCGTTAAGTCCCTCCTAATCCTCCTATATGTGCAAACATATGATATTTGTCCTTCTCTGCCTGACTTACTTCACTCAGCATAACACCCTCAAGGTCCATCCATGTTGCTACACATGGCCAGATTTCATTCTTTCTCATTGCCATGTAGTATTCCATCGTATAGTTTTTTTAAAAGGCCTTGTAGAGGCATCAGTGAACTGGCAAGACAATGAGACCTCCGTGGGGGTGGTGGTGTTAGACAGAATATAGGAAATCCAGTTATTCTTGAATTTCAGATAAACAACAAATAGTTTCTCAGCATGATGATATCCCTTATGTTGACCGGATAGACTTACGCTAAAAATCATTTACTGTTTGTCTAAAATTCAAATTGAATTGGGCATCCTGTATTTTATTTACTAAATCTGACAACCTACTCAGAGGATAAAAACCAAGTGAAAGCAGGATTCTGGAGAAGTAACCTAGAACGGAAGCTGTTTTTAAATGAAAATATTTACTGAATCCAAGTGACCTTGAGCTTTGGCTTTTACATTCTCACAGGAGAGGGGAGAGAGAGGGAATTTAATGGAAGATTCATTGACTAAAACTAGGATCCCAGAAAGCTACACCCTCCCTATTTAGTTAGCTAGAATTAAGCTTTGACCCTGTCCTGGATCGTATGTGTAGAAGAAAGTAGCATTAATAGCAAATAAAAATTTCCTATCTCAAAACTTAATGTTGACTGAGAGAAAGAGAGGAAGTCTACCCTAAGAGTTTATATCTGGATTATATATTGATGATTTTAATAAACTCAATAACATAAAGTGAACCTTAGCGAAACAATGGCACCAACCATCTAGGAGAGACAAAGGCAAATCTGTCAGGGAAAATTCCATTCAATCTAGTTCTCAAAGAATTCCCGCTTATAAACATCTGAGGAAAATAAGCTCACAAAGATAACAAAACATACAAGGAAATATGGCACTATGAATAGGAGTCAGCAGAAACATGTTTCATAGAATCCCTAAGACTTCGAATATGCTAATTATCAAACAGGGAATACAAAATATATGCACTCTCAATATGCTTGAAGAGATAAAAAGGAGATTGAATATTAGCAAAAGTCTTAATAATCAAGCAGAGTTTTTAAAAAAAATTTAAATACAGTTTTTTAAAGTGAAAAAATATGCAATATTTGAAATTAAATATTTGACAAATGATATAAACAGAAGATTACATCTTTACACACTTGGATATGTAATGACATGATATATTTGAAGAGTATTTATAATCGAGAAAAAGGAAAAACATGTAAAATAAAAAAGAGAGGTTAAACGAAATTGGAGTTTATAAGGAGAGAAAATGAAGGAAAGGCAATCATTTAAAAAAATGGGTGAGAATTTTCCAGAAAAGTTTCAGGACAACAGTCTTCAGAGTCAGAGACCATAATAAATGCCACAGGACACTTAAAAGAAATCCAACTCTAAAGACTTTACAGTACAGAGCTCCTGGGTGGCTCAGTCGGTTATGCATCTGACTTCAGCTCCGGTCATGATCTCGAGGCTTATGAATTCGAGCCCCACGTCAGGCTCTATGCTGACAACTTCAGAGCCTGGAGCTTGCTCCAGATTCTGTGTCTCCTTCTCTCCCCCCAACTTGCACTCTGTCTCTCAAAGGTAAATAAATTGTTAAAAAATATATGTATAAAAAGAATTTACAGTGCACTCATGACACCAAAGACAAACAGAAGATCTTAAAAGTAGATAGAACTTTATATGTGATATAAAGTTCTATATAAAGAAGTAAAGAATATAAAGACGTAAAGAAGTAAGTAATAGTCAAAAGAAAGTTTATATCAGATAAGATGGCCATGAAGTCAAATAGGTAAAGGGTGATCATGAAATAATAAGAACTTCTACTTAACCAAGTGAGATTTGAAAATATATCACTTTGTAATTGTCAGATCAAGCAGATATAGAAATCAGTAAAGATAGAAAAGCTCTGAAGAAGAGAATTAACAAGTATTGTGAACCTCATATTTACTTTAAATATTCATGGAAAATAAATAGGCCATATACTGGGCCATGAAATAAGGCTTAACAAATTACAGAGGATTGGGCTCATTCGGATAATTTTTTTGAGCACAAAACAACTGAGTTGGTTGGAAATTAAGAGCAATCTATAGCCAACAACAATGCAGACATTTGAAGAGCAAGAAACATATTTATAAGTAAAGTACCGGCCCCAAAAGAAATTATAATGAGATTAGAAAATATTTAGAACAGAACAAAAGCAAAAACACTGGATATCATAACTTATGACCTATAGCAAAACTGACACTTAAAGGAAAGTTTATGGGTTTAAATGATTATATTAGAAAAGAAAAAAGAACATTAATGAGCTAATATTTTAACTTAATAACACTATAAGAAAAAAACCCCAGAATATCACCTAAAAATGTAGATCAAATGGAAATTATAATAAAATGGAAAACAAATGCTTAATAGAAAACACAAAGCCAAAAGTTTGTTCATTGAAGAATCCACTGGCCAAATTGATTAAGGAAAAAAGACAAGACAAAAATAAAAATTTAGGAATGAAAGAGGCCAGTACTACAGAGTCTGCATACATTTAAAGAACGATGAGCATTATGCTCATGTTGAAGTCTTATTAGAAAAAATTTCCCCAAATATAATTTACCACAATTAACAGAATAAGAATAGATAATCATAATAATTGTATAACTATTAAAAAAGTTGATTCATTAGTCAAAAAACTCTCCTTCCCACACCCACATTCACACTTACAAAACCAAACAAACAAAAAATAAAACATTAATCCGATGGTTTTGTCAATGAGGTTTATGTAATATTCAAGGAATAAATTATTCCAATTTCATGCAAACTAGGGAATAGAAAAAAAAATCTCACCTTGCTCATAGAGATGACTATTTCCTACACAAAATATTACTAAAATCATGCAGTGTATAAACACAAACAAAGCTGGCATTCTGCCAACTACAAGGAATGCAAGGCTGGTTTTATGTAAAAAACTTGTAATTTATATTAATAACTAAGAGAAGCCTATATTATCTCAATATATGGAGAAAAAAGTTTTCGGTAAAATTTAGAATTTATCCATTATAAAACTTGTTGTAAACTAAAAGTAGATAAAGTTTATCTTTAAGAAGTATATACCATTTTAGTGGAATAATTCATATTTAATGGGAAAATATTAAAGTTAACTCCTTTAAGATTAGTATCAGGACGGATTTACATACTATACTATTTTTTATATCGTACTAGAAGTGGTAACCAGGACATTAAGAAAATTAAGTCGTATAACTATAGGAAAACATAATTATTATTTGCATATAATTGTTTATATAGAAAAAAATATAATAGGGGCACCTGGGTGGCTCAGTCATTTAAGTGTCTGACTCTTTAATGTTTGTTCATTTTTTTTTCTGAGAGAGAGAGAGAGAGAGGGAGAGAGAGAGAGAGAGACGGTGTGAGCAGGAGAGGGTCAGAGTGAGAAGGAGGCACAGAATCCAAAATAGGCTCTAGGCTCTGAGGTAGCTGTCAGCACAGAGCCCAATGCAGAGTTGAACCCATGAACCGTGAGATCATGACCTGAGCTGACGTGGGACACTTAACCGACTGAGCCACCCAGGTGCCCCTTAAGTGTCTGACTCTTGATTTCAGCTCAGGTCATGATCTTACGCGTCTGGGGTTCTTGGGGTTCTTTCTCCTTTTCCTTCTCCACCTCCTCCACTTGTGTGCTTTCTCTCTCTCTCTCTCTCTCTCAAAATAAGCTTTTAATAAAAGAAAACAGTATAATATATAAACCTTTGGTTTGAAATAACAAAATAAATAAGGTGGCTAGGTATAAAATCAGTGCACAAAAAATCTAAGTGTATTATAATTTTGAAAGTATAAGAAAATATTTAAAAATAGAATATAATTTATAATAGCTTCAGAAGTTTTAAGCATTTAGGAGAAAAATCTATAAAAGGTATGCATAAATTTTACAGAGAAAATATTATAACTCTGTGGAAGCACATTAAAGAAGCCCCAAGTAAAGAGAAGACTATATGATATTTATAGACTAAAACATTCAATATTATACAGATGCAAATTCTACCAAAATTTCTGTATAGGTTAAAAGCAATTCCAGTAAAAATCATGACATTATTTTCTTTGTGATGCTTTGCAATCTGATTCTAAAGTCTATATGGAAAAATCCAAAGCTAAGTTGAACCTGGCTAACGGGTCAGTAACATAAAACTTAGGTGAAGAAACCTTGCCAGATACCAAGAATTATCATAAATAGAATAATTAAAACAATATGATGCTGGCAAATGGACCCACAAAGAGAATAATGGAGTTGAACAAAGGGCCTCACATCTATGGAAATTTGATTTATTACCCAGTTGGCATTGCAGAACATCAAGAAAAACATAGAACTTCCCACAAATGGTAGATTAGTGGAACCGCATGCATGTAGTAATAGAATTGAATTAAATTAGACCTCCTATTTTACACCATATACAGATATCTGTGCCAAGCTGGTTAAAGACCTAACTGTGCAAGAAAAACTGTGAAACTTGTAGAAGATAATGTTGAAGCTGAACTTTACCATCTTAGTAGGGAAAGATTTGCTTGAAAAGAAGCAAGAGAACAAACCATAAAATAAATTTGATTTCAGTAAAGTTTGGAACTTTTGTTCATAACAGACCTCCTAGAGAATATGAAAATGCAAGCCTCTGATTGAGAGGCTAAAGCTAGAAATAGATTCATATTCAGAATATATAAAGAATGCGTACAAATCAGACATACAAATCACAATGGAAAAAGCAGACAACCTGGTACAGTAATGGACAAAAGTCTTGAACAGGTACTTCACAGAAGAAATTTGTGTCTAAACAAATGAAAATGTGTTAAACAAATGTTCAACCTCTTTAGTTTTCAGGAAAATACAAATTGAAACCACAACAATCACCATTTCACACTCAGCAGACAGGCAAAAAATAGGAAGCTAACAAAACTATTCTTGGGAAGTGCGGGGAGCAACTGTTGACATTTACACAATGCATCAGGAGGACACACTTACACAAACACTTTGGAACATCATTGGACATTATCTAGCAACTTGCTGATATGCCTAGATTTTAAGCCAGCCAGTCTACCCGTAGGTATATATTCTAGACAAATTCTTGCACCAGGAGAAAGGTAGAAAAATCTTTACAGTGGCAATTTTTATCCTAGCAAAAAACCCCCACACCCATTAAAATTAGCATGCATAAATACACTGTGATATAATCATGCCCATGACAAATGTATCCATATACATAGAGCAATTACAAAGAATGAGCTGCAAATCCAAGCAACAATAGGAACATATCTCAGAAATGTAATGTTGAGTGAAAAAAGCAAGTCACATAAGACTGCAGATGCATACAGAAAAATCCGTGTTCCCAAATATGCACAGCTAAGCAATACATTGTTTAGGTATGCAAATTGTGCGGTAAAACGACAAAGAAACAAAGGGAATGATAAACAAGGAATTCAGGCACGTGGTTATCTGTGCAGGGAGAGACGTCTAGGCTACGGGCATAACCGTAACGCTCTATTTCTGTAACTGGATGGTGGAGAGATCGGTCTTAATTTTGCTGGGATTCTTCGTACTACAAATACTTATACACATGTTCCTTTGTGTCCATTCAATATTTAAAAAGGTGTCTTAGAAAATGGACTAAAACCCAGGTTTCTTTATTCTTCTTGCAAAGCTCATTCCAGTGTGATGTGTACGAGGTCACTGATTTTTCTCTATTTTACGTATTAGAGAAAAATGAATTGCACATATCTACCCACGTTATTGTTATTGTACGACGGCTGCCTCCCAGTTCTCCATCACCCAGCTGATTTACCATGCCTCCCAAATGCAAACTTCCGATTGCTTTTCAAAACTGTGTTTCCCTAGTTCTTGAGAATGAAAAACATTAATGAAAACAGCAGTTTTGAAAAAGCAACCTGCAGCACAGATTGTCAAGAGCTGGCCACTGAGACAGTACAGTGTCAGAGGTCAGAGGTGTCGGCTTGCAAGCTGGACGCCTGCGAGTTTTTATTTCTGCTCTGCTGTGTACTAAATGATTGACCTAGCCATGCTTTTCACTTTCTGAGCCTTTGATTCTTCATGACTAGGCTGTTGTGAGGATTTCACAGGCTCACATAGAGACAGCATTTATTTGGGTGTCTAGTAGAACTTAGTATCAGATAATTGACAGCTGTAGATATGGACAATACTATTATTTTAATATTTTTAAAAGTTTGTTTATTTTGAGAGAGAAAGTGCAAGTCATGGAGGGGGCAGAGAAAGGGGGAGAAAGAGAGAGAGAGAGAGAGAGAGAGAGAATCTCAAGCAGGCTCTGGACTATCTGTGCAGAGCCTAACATGGAGCTCAACCGTCAGATCATGACCTGAGCCAAAGTTGGACAGTTAACTGACTGAGCCACCTGGACACCCCTATTTTAATTATTATGAAAGAGTAAGAAGATGCAAAGTTAGCAGATAGAGGTTAGGAAAGTACAAACATACTATTAAATGAGATTTTATTACAGGTGTCAAACTCTCAGCTTTCATATGCCTTTGAGAGCATTTTGTTATTTTCTGGGTGGGAAGTCAAATGAGGAGACCTCACTTCCTTTCATTGCCATATGTTCACCACCTGACCCAACCTTTCAGAATCTCATTTGTCTCTCCTGAAATATGATGACAATGATGCTGGCATTGGTGCTGATATTTCCCCTTTATAGTCACTGCATTGTGAATCTCCAGTGGAGTATTATATAGAAAGATATATTCAATAGATATTATTATTAGCTATTATTATATTCTAAAAAAGATGTGAGCTATTGGTACATTTGCTGTAGTTTTCCAGGAACAAAAAGGCAAGTGCTCCAGTTTTCAGTGTGAATGATTATGTTTTCATGACCTCTGGTCATTACCGTGGCTGCTGTATAAAAGTAGTTGTATAAAATGTCACATAGTAACATGTCCCATCTGCTTAGCAACAGAAAGAGGAGAGGAAACAGACCATTAAAATAGACAATCTATAGAAAACTAGGGTTATAACCAGAAAAAAAAGCCTCGAACCCTAAACCCATCAAAAAAATTTTTTTCTTAAAAAGCAAAAACAAACCCTGAAATTGTTGCCCAAAAGAAACTCAATCAAGTTCCATAAAAGTGTTGAAGTCATTTTTGTTATGAACCCCATTGTGCAATTCAATGAAATGGCAAAAGGTTAGAGTGTCGTAATAATCTAAATGCCTTCCTTAGCTGGCCCACGAGCGATGTGAGGTAAGAGGAATAAAATGCCCTCTAGGAGAAAAATTCTCCTATGTGGCAAATTAATGTCTCAGAACATCAGGGTTCAATTTAGTGCTCTGTAAGAAGGGATTTATTAAATGTTGTTGGGAAGAGTTAATTTACCTCATAGCAGCAAGTAGTTTGCTACGAGAGAATTGCTTACTCACCTTACATACTTGGGAGTAAATTCATTATAGGTTGACTCATCTTGGGCTAAAGGAATGATGGATAATTATACTCTACTATTTCTGCATTATTCTATTTTCCAGCTGGTGGACCACTGTTTTTAACAGGTTTCCCATGTCTTTTGATATAGATTAAGGAGTTTTAAAACCATTTAAAGATATTCTCCAGTAGTGTTTTATTTCATCGACTCTAACACCATTCGTTGTAAGATGTACTGTTATATTATGTACCAAGACAGAAAAAAAAAAAAAACCCAAAATCAAAACCACTGTTGATTAGATCCTGACACAATTCACACGTATTACTTAAGAATTTCTGTTTTATACCTGTTGAAATAACTCTTGTAGACTGATTCAGATATAGATATTTTAATCACATATCACCCTTACACATTCATAAAAAGGAAAATAGAAATAAAATATATCAATAAGGTATGCCCAAAACATCTTGAAATTCAGCGTTTGACTCTTCTGAATTTGTTTTCAACTGAGAGTCATTTATGTCCGTGTTTTCCCACAGCATTTTCCTCTGTGCAGCAACGAGGACTAACAGCTGTATCAGAACTTTTACTAAATGTCAACAGCGTATGTGGGTTCAGGTAGGGGAAGGCATCAGGGAAAAAAACCCACAAAAATTGAAAGACAGGAATACTAACAGTAAAGATTACCTCTTTTCCTTAAGAGTTCAATGCAAGCATTGGCTTGCATGGTGTAAGTTTGAGAACTGAGTTTACCCACCACTATTCTTTAAATAGCCCACAAAAGGTTTTTGAGGCAGCCATTTTTAATTGGTCAAATCCTCATTCATATCTTTTGAAAACCCTAACAATTTGTGTTGAACTGCATGTCTACCTTCTTGTGTTCCAACTCTCTGGTTCACTTTGTCTGTTGTCTTTCCCATATGGTTCAGAAAAGCACGATGCATAATGCTTTTCTCTAGCGTGCTCTTTGATTCCTAACATTCTTCTGAGGGCCTTAACTCTATAACCATTACCTGATCACGGAGCTTTCATCTAGGATTAGGTTTTGGATTTCTATTGATCTTCCTCTATGGGGTTGAATGTAGTAAATGAACCTCCTAGCTCCCAACAAATTTGCATGTAATTGCCTGTCCTGCATGCTGAATACCAGGCTGGAAGAACACATTAGCATTAATGGAGCCAAAAATGTTGTTTTTCAAAGACTCTGCCCCTTTGTCAAAGTGGCATATATGGGGAGAATCAGAAAGCTTTCTCAAGGTTTGAGAAAATGGCGAGGTTGGGGGATGTCTGAGAAGTATTGCCATGCTATCTAAATCATTATAGCCTCACATGCACCTTTTTTGAAGAAGTCCAGAGCTGGCATTAACCTCTTTTGGACCGCTGGAAAGTATTGACCTACATTTGTATATCCCCCAAAGGAAACTGGAATACTTCAAATGTCCCTTCTTTTAACTTTAGTTTCTTCAGATAGGTTTTACTACAGCGTGATAAAAGTTTCAGTCTTGAACTATGACTTTGACAGATTTAATGCTAATTACATTTGCAGGGTTATTGTTGAATTCTTTTGAATCAAGAAGTATTTTCATTTGAAGTCAGGCAACTATTATATTTAATTTTTTTAATGTTTATTTATTTTTGAGAGAGAGAGA
>NW_027530857.1:5124160-5155974 GCF_008692635.1 Crocuta crocuta
CCCAACAACAATTATACTTAATGTGTTATATATACCCTCACACTTCTGAGTTCAGTCACCATGGATGAGATGGGACATTTTATTTTTTTTTAATTTTTATTGTATTGTTTTTATCTTTTATTTTTGAAGGAGAGAGAGACAGAGCATGAACCAGGGAGGGGCAGAAAGAGAGGGAGACACAGAATCCGAAGCAGGTTTCAGGCTCTGAGCTGTCATCATAGAGCCCGACACAGGGCTTGAACTCACAAACCGTGAGATCATGACCCAAGCCGAAGTTGAAAACTTAATGGACTGAGCCACTCAGGCACCCCTGAGATGGGGCATTTTTATTTTTATTTTTTTAAATGTTTTTATTTATTTCTAGAAGAGAGAGAGAGACAGCGTGAGCAGGGGAGGGTCAGAGAGAGAGGGGGCCACAGACTGAAACAGGCTCCAGGCTCTGGGCTGGCAGTCAGCACAGAGCCCGACGCGGGGCTCGAACCCACGAACCGCGAGATCATGACCCAAGCGAAAGTCGGACGCTTAACCGACTAAGCCACCCAGGCGCCCCGATGGGACATTTTTAAAAGGAGATATAACATTTACTGCAGAGAAATGTCTAATTTTGATACTTCCATCACTGTTAATTACTAAACTTCCAAACTGCATCGTGTCCAGGCTTGTTTTGTGATGTTTTTGAAGTGATGACTTCATCAATATGTGTGTGGTACACATGGACTGTCTCCCCAGTACAAGTATATGACATAACACATGCTCTGTTATGCTTTAAAACATAAAGTGATGGATTTAGAAAAAAAATGAAATAAATGCAACATACTTAATTTTGTCTGTAATAATTGGAGATCCAATTGGGTATCTCAAATCCAGATGCTTGGGAATTATTACTCCCAAGCATACTTTATTGTTTCTTGTTGTTGAACACAATAACTCTTCCCATCTGATGGAATACTTGGTGTGTGTGAGATTAGGAGAGGAATACAGGCTTCTCTCCTTGTTTCTTCCCTTTGATCTGATGAAGGGATGAAGTCCGTAGACTATAGGTATGGTTTAGAATGATCCAGAGGAACTACCTGGGAGGTCGTGTGGTCGGTGCAGAAATGTTGAAAGGATTTTTTAATTGTACTAATAACTGATGAAATTCAAGCATTATTAGCATTGACAGGAATCCAGCCAAGTCTTTAGTAACATCATAACTTTTATACCATCTGTATGAAAGTGGCAACACTAATTTTAATTTGAGTTTTATTCTTAAGTAGCCTACTTTCTCCATTAGTTCAAAATGTAAGATATTAACACCATATCATAAAATTCTGTGAGATAGAAAAAGCAGATAGATTTAAATTCATCTAGAATAAAGATTTCAAGACAGAGAATATGTTCTATTGTTTTGGAACATATCATTATAACAAAACAATATTTCTGTCATGGTTACTCTATTCGTCATGTGAAGGAGGTATCGTATAACTAACAATAATACTTCTAGGCGGGGTTCCTGGGTGGCTCAGTCGGTTAAGTGTCCCACTTTGGCTCAGGTCATGATCTCATGGTTNCTTCTAGGCACCTGGCTAAGCTCTATGTATTGTAACTCATTTAATTTTACAAGAATAGAATATGAGGTGTGAAATACTTTCAGACAAGGAAAGTAACTTTTTTAAAAAAAATGTTTATTTTTGAGACAGAGAGTGCAAATTGGGGAGGGACAGAAATAGAGGATCCGAAGGAGACTGTGCGGACAGCAGAGAGCCTGACATGTCGCTCAAACTCACAAACAGTGAGATCCTGACCTGAGCTGGAGTCGGATGCTCAACTGGCTGAGCCACCCACGCACCTCTCTACCCGTGTTTGAACCCTGGCTGTAGGACGCAATCTTTCTAATTTACCAAAGGCTCGCATTTGTGTTATAATAGCATTCTCCTGCATTGAAACCTCATGGTAAAGTGAGGAGGGTCCCGGATTAGTAATTGGGAGGTCTGTGTTCTAATTCTGGTACTGATATCACTTTGCTCATGGAATAGGTTGGGTTTTTTTAAACTATTAGAATTTATTTAAACCTACATTCTATAGGCTAGAAGAAGTCAAACTTGTAAGTTGTAGCATTTATCTCTGCACACTGTATGTGACATATATACTCCTTCCTTCATGACTATGCTTTTGGCTGACTTGCCAATTCTTCTTCTTATTTTTTTATGTTTATTTATTTTTTGAGAGAGAGAGAGACGGAGCATGAGCAGGGGAGGGCAGAAGGAGAGGGAGACACAGTAACTGAAACAAGCTCCAGGCTCTCAACTGTCAGCACAGAGCCTGATGTTGGGCTCGAGCCCACCAACCACAAGATCATGACCTGAGCCGAAGTTGGTACCTGACTGACTGAGCCACCCAGGCACACCATAAGTTGCCAATTCTTTAATAAGTTTACCTGAAGAAACATGTTTAAAAACAAAATATGAATGACATAGTTCACATAAAGAGACTTTTAACAAATATTACAGATCTAAAGAATATTACTAAGCTCTCCATCATTTAAAAGAATGGGACAAGCATCTTTAAGATTGGAGAAAGCACCCAGATTGTTGAAATGAGTTGCACACATTAGGTTCAGATGCATTTGCATATTATGATACAGAAGTCACGTGCAGAATGACTGCTAGAAATATTTAAAGCATTTGTGCAGAAACAGAACACCATTGAATGGAAAATTTTGCCTCAGTCATCAGAACGGAGACAAAAAGTTTCAAAACTGCAAGCTGAGAACCTGGAGGCTTCCTGCAGTGGGTTGTTAAAGGGATGGTTTGTGGAACAGTGGTCCCTGGGAGCCAGCATGGGTTCACCAATAATGAGAAGTGTCAACACTGCTTACTTTACCTTCCAAGAGATGTATTAGCCTAGTAGGTTTGGGGAATTTTGGGGACATAGCACATTTGCATTTCTAGATTGGAGTCAAAATAGCAGTGCATGTTTAAAATTCCCAGAAGTTTTGCATGTACTTTAAATCAATGCTCCTCTTATTTTTGGAAGGCTGTTTTCATAGATCTTGTTTGAGACCAGGAATTTGTATTTTCTTTTCTTCAGCTTTATTGAGTTATAATGGACAAATATAATTATACGAAATTTAAAGCGTATGTGATGATTTGATACACGTATCCACTGGTCCCCCCAATCGAGTCCTTTGAAACATCTATCACCTCGCATATTTATTCCTCCCATTTTTTGGTGAGAACATTCAAGTTCCTTCTTAGCAAACTTCAATTATACAAGACAGTGATATCGATTATAGACACCCTGTTATATATCATCCTTAAACTTATAACTGACAGTTTAAACCCTTTTACCAACCTCTCCTTATTTCTCCCATCCCCAAGAAACTTTCTGTTTCTATGAATTCCCTTTTTTTTCAATTCCACATACGTGATACTATGTAGTATTTTTTCTTTCTGTTTGGCTTATTTCACTTAGCATAATGCCTTCAATATTCATTCATGTTGTTGCAAATGACAGATTCTCCTTCTTGTTTAAGGCTGGATATATTTAATAGTATTATATCAATATCCATACTCATATCCATATCTTTATCTCTGTTATCTATCATATATATATGCGTGTGTGTGTATACACACACATATGCAGAGAGAGAGAGTGAAAAAGAGAGATTGTCTTCCATACTTTGGCTATTATGAATACTGTTGCAATAATCATGGAAGTACAGATATCTCTTTGAGATAATGGATAATCCCAGAAATAGGATTGCTGGATCATATGGTAGTTCTGTTTTTAATTTCTTGAGAAACATGCGTATTGGTTTCCACTGTGGCTGTACCAGTTTACGTTCCCACCAACAGTGCAAAAAGGTTCCCATTTCTCTACATCTTTGCCAGCATTTGTTACGTCTTGTCTTTTTGATAATACCTGTCCTAACAAAAGTGACGTGATATCTTATTGTGGTTTTGACTTGTGTTTACCCAATGATTACCTGTTGAACATCTTTTCATGTACCCATTGACCGTTCGTAATGTCCTCTTTGGAATAATATCTATTCACGGATTTTGCCTATTTTTTAAATTGAGTTATTTGTGATTTTGTTATTGATTTGTATGAGTTCCTTGTGTATTTTAGATATTAACCTTTAATCGGGTATGCTGTTTGCAAACATTTCCTCTCATTCCTTAGATTGCCTTTTTATTTTCTTGATGCTTTCCTTTACTGAGCAGAACTTCTTTAGTTGGTTGTAATCCTACTTGCTTATTTTTTGCTTTTGTTGATTTTGCTTTTGATATCAAATCTACAAACTGCCAAGACCAATGTTAAATGTTAACCCCACATTTCCTTCTAGGAGTTTTACCATTTTATGTCTTTTTTTAATTAAAATTTTTTTTAATGTTTGAGAGAGAGAGAGAGAGAGAGAGAGAGAGGGAGACACAGAATCCGAAGCAGGCTCCAGGCTCTGAGCTGTCAGCACAGAGTTCTAAGCAGGGCTTAAACCCATGAACCATGAGATCATGACCTGAGTTGAAGTTGGAGGCTTAACCGACTGAGCCACCCAGGCACCTCTACCATTTAAGTCTTAACATCCATTTTCAATTGGTTTTATGTATGATATAATATGGATGTCCAGTTTTATTCTTTCCATTTTACTCAACATAACTTATTGGAGATATTATCTTCCTCTGTTGTATATTTTTAGCTCGTTTGTCAAAAAATAATTAGCCATAAGTACTTGGGTTTATTTTGTGTCTTTATTTTGTTCTATTGATCTGTCTCTTTTTTTTGTTGTTGTTTACAAATAGTTTATTGTCAAGTTGGTTTCCATATAACACCCGGTGCTCATCACCACAAGTGCCCTCCTCCATGCCCATCTCGCCCCTCCCCCCCCCCCAACACCCATGAGTCCTCAGTTTGTTCTCAGCTTTCAAGAGTCTCTCATGGTTTGCCTCTCTCCCTCTCCCCCACCATTTCTCTCCTTCTCTCCCCCATGGTCCTCCATTAAATTCCTCCCAATCCTCCTATACGTGCAAACATATGATATTTGTCCTTTTCTGCCTGACTTATTTCGCTCAGCATAACACCCTCAAGGTCAATCCGTGATGCTCCACATGGCAAGATTTCATTCTTTCTCATTGCCATGTAGTATTACATTGTAGATAAACCATATCTTCTGGATCCATTCGTCAGTTGATGGACACTTAGGCTCGTTCCATGATTTGGCTATTGTTGAGAGTGCTGCTATGAACATTGGGGTCCATGTGCCCCTATGCATCAGCACTCGTGTATCCCTTGGGTCAATCCCTAGCAGTGCTATTGCTGGGTCATAGGGGAGTACCACTGTTAGTTTCCTGAGGAACCTCCACACTGTTTTCCAGAGGGGCTGTACCCGTTTACATTCCCACCAACAGTGTAGGAGGGTGCCCGTTTCTCCACATGAGAATATCATACTGCTTTGATTTCTCTAGCTTTGTAATATAGTTTGAAATCAGGAAGAGTGATACCTCCAGCTTTGTTCCTTTTTCTTAAGACTGTTTTGACTAGTCAGGGCTTTTTGTAGTTCTACAGAAGTATTATAATTATTATACCCACTTCTGTGAAAAATGTCATTGGAATTTTGATAGGGATTGAACCAGATCTGTAGAGAACTTTTGGTAGTCTGGACATTTTAACAATATTCTGTTAATCGATGAACATGGATTTTTTTTCATTTATTTTTGTCTTTAATTTCTTTTAACGTCTTACAGTTTTCACTGTACCTATCTTTCACCTCTTTGGTTAAATATATTCCTATGTATTTTATTCTTTTTGATGCAATTGTAAATGGGATTGTTTTCCTAATTTATATTTTGGGTAGTTTATTGTTAGTGTATAGAAATGCAACTGATTTTTGCATGTTGATTTTGTGTCCTGAAATTTACCAGTATTTTAAATTAGTCTAACAGTTTTTCGGTGGAGTTTTAGGGTTTTCCATATATAATAGTATGTCATCTGCAAAAAGTAACAGTGTTACTTCTTCTCCCCTGATTTGGACCCTTTTGATTTCTTTTTCTTGCCTAATTTCTCGGGATAAGACTTGAAATATTGTGTCAAGTCCAAGTGGCAAGAATGGGCATCCTTGTCTAATTTTTGATCTTAGAGGAAAAGCTTTCATTCTTTCACCATCGAGCATGGTGTTGACTGTGGGCCTCTCATAAGGTTTTTGTTGTGTTGAGGTACATTTTCTGTATTTCCAATTTGTTGAGAATTTTATCATAAATGGATGTTGAATTTTGTCAAATGCTTTTTCTGCATCTGTTGAGATAATCATAGGATTTTCATGTTTCATTTTGTTAGTGTGGTATATCATATTGATCTGTAGATGTTGAACCATCTTTGCATTCCTAGAGTAAATTGCAGTTGATCATGGTGTATGATACTTTTAATGTATTGTTGAAATTGGTTTGCTAATATTTTGTTGAGGATTTTTGCATCTATGTTCGTCAGGGATATTGGCCTATAATTTTCTTTTCTTATAGTGTTCTTGCCTGTTCTGGGAATCAGAATAATGGTGGCCTCATTAAATCAGTTTAGAAGTATGCTCCCCTATTCGGTTTTTTGGAAGAGTTTGAGAAGGATTGATATTCATTCTTTTTTGAATGTCTGGTAGAATTCACTAGTTAAAGTCATCCAGTCATGGACTTTTGTTTACTGTGGGTTGTTTGTTTGTTTGTTTTGTTTTAAGTTTATTTATTTATTTTGAGAGAGCAGAGAATGCATGAGTAGAAGGAAGGGCAGAGGGAGGAGAGAGAGAATCCCAGGCAGGCCCTACACTTTCAGTGCAGAGCCTAATGTGAGGCCTTATCCCACAAACCATGCATGAGTAGAAGGAAGGGCAGAGAGAGGAGAGAGAGAATCCCAAGCAGGCCCTGCACTTTCAGTGCAGAGACTAATGTGAGGCCTTATCCCACAAACCATGAGATCATCACCCAAGCCGAAATCAAGAGTTGGATGCCCCACTGGCTGGGCCAACCAGGAGTGTTTATTGGGAGGTTTTTGATTACTAATTCAATTTCCTTACTAGTAATCAGTCTCTTAAGATTTTCTATTTCTTTATGATTCAGTCCTGGTAATTTGTATACCTATAGGAATTTATCCTTTACTTCTAGGTAGTCCAATATGTTGATATATAATTGTTTATAGTAGTTCTTCTATAATCCTTTGTATTTGTATGGCATCAATTTTAATGTCTCCTTTGTCATTTATAATTTTATTTATTTGAGCCCTTTCTTTATTTCTTGGTAATCTAGTTAAAGATTTATCTATTTTATCTTTTCAGAAAACAGTTCTTTTATTCAATTCTTCTATTATCTTTTTACACTCTATATCATTTATTTCTTCTCTGCTCTTTTTTTATTATTTATTTATTTATTTATTTATTTATTTATCTTAAATTTTTTATTTATTTCTAGGAGAGAGAGAGAGAGACAGTGTGAGCAGGGGAGGGTCAGAGAGAGAGGGAGTCACAGACTGAAACAGGCTCCAGGCTCTGAGCTGGCAGTCAGCACAGAGCCCGACGCGGGGCTCGAACCCACGAACCGCGAGATCATGACCTAAGCGAAAGTCGGACGCTTAACCGACTAAGCCACCCAGGCGCCCCATCTCTGCTCTTTTTTTAATGTCTATTTATTTTTGAGAGAAAGAGAGAGAGAGAGAGCAAGGGAGTGCAAGCAGGGGAGGGGCAGAGAGAGGGAGACACAGAATCTGAAGCAGGTTCCAGGCTCTGAGCTGTCAGCACGGAGCCCAGCACATGGGTTGAACTCATGAGCTGTGAGATTATGACCTGAGCCAAAGCTGGACGCTTAACCTACTGAGACCCCAGGAGCCCCTATTTTTGTTCTTTTCTTTGTTGGAGCCTTCCTTCTACTAATTTTTGGCTTCGTTTGTTCTTTTTCTAGTTCTTTGAGAAGTCGTGTCTCCTATTTGGTTGTTTTGATGATTCACTGAGATACAAATAAAGTATTTAGAACAGTATCAGCATGCAGTAAATTTTTAATTAGTGTTAGCTGTTATTACCACCATCGTAAAAATGCCTATTATTTTCCAGGTGGTGGGCCTACCAAGATGAAAAGATTCAATAACATCACAGTTTATTATAGGAGTCAAAGGTGCAAATAAACAATTGCCATGCAATTTGAAAAGTATAGCCTTAAAGATAAGTATGAATTTTATTGAGCAGATGTCAGTGACAGCTTCACAGCAGTATTATCACCCGAGCTGCTCATTTAGATGAATCCTCTAAGCAAGTAAGTAGGGAGAAGGTCATTCCAGGTGACGGATGCAGTATGGCAAAGAAGCAGAAGTCTGGAAGCGCATGGCTTTCCAGAGGCAATTGCTTTAGTGGGCTAAGGAAGGAGATGGTGACGGGACAGGTATTAGGAGTTACATTAGGAGAATCAGTGCTTCATGTACCCCAATGTTCATAGCAGCCCTCTCCACAATAGCTAAAACATGNAGGACCTTGCCTCCTACACCAAGGAATTTGGCAATTTGGATTTATTCCATTCTTCATGAGAGCTACAAAAATATTTTAAGCAGGAATATGATGCTATCAGATTTTAACGTGGGATTATAGAAGTTAATAGAGTTGAGAGGCAGGCATACCAGTTAAGAGGCTCTTACTGTAATTCAGGCAAGGCTTGATGAGGGTCAAAACCAGAATGATGGAAATAAGGATGAAGAGAAATAGTAGGGAAGACCCTGGAAGCCTTGGAAGAGTGATGCTGGTTATTGGCAGATGATGAGGATGTGGGGGGAGAAAAGATGTTCTAGATATTTCACTTGGCTAATGAATGGATGATGTTCTCTCAATCGGAGCTGCGAAATACAGAATAAAGACCATATTTTTGGAAGAAAGACAAATTTTGTGTTATTCTTGCTAAGGTTTTCTTTTTCTTTGTTTTATTTTGTTTGTTTTTAATACATTCAAGTAAACTGTCCAGGAGGTAGCTGGATATTTAGAGGAAAACTTTGGGGGAGAAAGCAGGACAAGGAATAGTGGTTGTGGAATTACCACCTAAAGTGACATTTGTAAGTCAGTATTACTTTTTACTACATATACTCAGGTAACAGAAACCTAATGAAGCAAGAAAACCTGTATAAGGAAAACCTGTGTTAAGAATCCTAGGGATACATAATTCAGATGGAGAATGGCAGTTCTACAAATATCTGGTCTCCTTCCAGCTTGCTCAGCTACCTCTAGGTCAAAAACTGCTACAGGAGTTCTACCATTCACATCTTCTCATATTATTTATTCATAGTAGGGAAGAAAGAAGGCTTTGACCATCCTTTTAAAAGAAAGATTTTAAGGGGCACTGGTGGCACTAGTTAAGCATCCAACTTCGGCTCAGGTCATCATCTCACAGTTCCTGAGTTTGAGCCCCCACTGCACTGTCAGTGCACAGCCTTCTTAGGATTCCTCTCTCAGCCTCCCTCTCTGCCCCTCCCCCATTTGTGCTCTCTGTTTCCCTCTCTAAATAAATACATAAACTTAAAAAAATTATTAGAAGAAAGACGTTAGGCTGAGTAATGTATAGAATCGTTGAATCACTATATTGTACACCTGAAACTAGTATAACTTTGTATGTTAACTATAGTGGAATAAAAAGCAAAGAACTTAAAAGTATCATACCTCTGATTATATCTCATTTTCTAGAATGTAGTCATGTGGCTTAAGTTCGGTTTAAGGGACCCTAGGTAATATAGAAATTCTACTGATGGACATGTGTCCAGCTAAAAATGGGAAGTTTGTTTGTTTTAAATGTGGGAGAATGGAGGATATTTGGAGGTGATTATTAGTCTCTGCAATACCAGGGAAGTGGATGAGTTTGCCTAAGGAAAGTGTACGAAATGAGAAAGGAAAGGGGCTAAAGGTGGAACCTTGAAGCGTGTTTAACCATCCCACCCATTTGTAGATACTTATTGTAGACTCTTGTTCATTCTGCTGGTGTAACATCTGACTGGTTTTCTCTTGTTTCTCTCTAACTTTTGCTCGATACTCTTCCCAGTGTCTTGTTTCTGAACTCAGAATAATATGTCTACACACTGCCAAAGGCAGGAGTGGAAAAATAAAAAGAGGTTCATTCTAAGTGTTGTCAACATGCACGTAAAAGAAGATGATAACTATGAGGTGATGGATATATTAATTAGCTTGATTGTGGCGATTATTTCACAATGCATATCAAATCATCAGGTTGCTCACTTTAAATATATACAAGGTTTAATAATCAGTTATACCTCAGGAAAACTAGAGGGGCAATAAGGAACTAATAAATATGTTCACCAATGTGGCAGGATATAAGATCAGTAGATAAAAATCAGTTGTATTTGTGTCCGTTAACAGTGAACACTCTGGGAATAATATTAAGAAACAATTCCAGTTACAGAAGCATTGGAAAAGAATAGAATCCTTAGGAATAAATTCTAAAACAATTGCAAGACTTTTTGGTATGGTCTGAATGTTTGTGTCCTCCCCCCCACCATTTGTATACTGAAATGCTAATGTCCAGATGGTATTAGAAAGTGGAGCCCTGAAGGATGTGAAGTTCTGGGGGCAGAATTCTCATGAATGGGATCAGTGACTTATAAAAAAGGCTTCCGAGAGATCCATGGCCCCTTCCACCATGTGAGTTCACAGCCAGAAGGTGCCAACTGTGGACTTGGTACCATGATCCTGGACTTCCAGCCTCCAGAACTGTGAGAAATAAATATTTATTGTTTATAAGCTACCCAGCCTGTGGTATTTTTATAGTAGCCTGAACAAATTTGTACACTGAAAAACTACAAAATATCATTAAAAGAAATTAAAGATCTAGTAATAGAAGGACTTCCTATGTTCATGGATAGGACAATTTAATATTGTTAGGATGATAATAGCCCCCAAATGGATCTATGGATAGAATATAGTCCTTATTGAAATCCAAGCTTCATTTAAACTAACTGATTCTAAAATTCATATGAAAATGCAAAGCCCTAAGAAAATCTTGAGAAATAGAACAAAGCTGAAGGAATCATACTTCCCAATTTCAAACCTTAATGAAAAGTTAGAGCAATCAACACAGTGTGGTACTGGTGTAAAGACAGAGATGTAAATCAGTGGAATATAACTGATAGTTCAGAAATAAACCCATTTATGGTCAATAGCATTTCCTTAAGAGTGCTCTGGGGGCAAAGAATAGTCTTTTCAACAAATGGTGCTGGTTAAGGGTAGGACAACTGGATGTCCACATGCAGAAAAATAATGCTTGACACTAATCTCACATCATATATAAAAAGCAACTCAAATTTCTAATTTAAAGAGCTAAAATACACAATGTTTGGAAGAAAATATAGTCATAAATCTTTTTGACCCTGGATTAGGTGATTGATTTTTAGATATGATACCACCAAAAGCACAAACAACAAAAGAAAAGAAATAATGCATTCAACTTCATCAAAATTTAAATATTCTGTGCTTCAAAGAATGCTATTAAGAAAGTGAAAAGGCAGCCCGCACAATGGGAGAAAATATTTGCTAATCATGTATCTGATAAAGGACTTGTATCCAGAATAAAGGACTCTTACAACTCAATAATAAAAAAAAACCAAATAACCTAGTTAAAAAAATAGGTTCATTAAACATCTGGGTATTTTTCTACATGATACTCAAAATAAATTTGCATTTGAATGATATTTTCACTTGAAGTATAGGTACTCTGAGCACTTTAGATGACAAACAGTGAGAAATGGACTTCCCTCACTTGGTCATAAATTTGGTCACAGATTTTAAAGATGCCATCTCAAGCTTTCTATAGACCTTGACCGACTTTCATGGTAATGAATCTTGTAAGGATGTTGCTGTTAAAACTCCAACAAGCAGGAAAAACAATGCCATCATTTTGCTTTTCTCAAAATCAAACAAACAAAACTTTCACATTTTAAAAACTTAAATAAAATCTCACTCATGACACAGTTCTCAAATTAATTTCACAGAGAACTTCATTTTTGTTTGTTCTTGACTTTTGAATGATTCTGTTTTGCAAAGAGTTAGGGGTTGTGTTCATCTGGAATTACTAATTCAGAGTAGGCACCATGGAAAGGCTAATATGAAGAGTCTTTTTATTTGTTTCAAATTGGAATTTTTATTGCCACAACATCTGTTATAAATTGGCAATCGATGGTAACAGAGGATTTTGTAGGGCTCCTAGTCCACTGATCATATGCAACGGATTTGGAAAAGGCCTAGTCTAATATACTTCGTATGTATAGTACATTCATATCAATGCTCACAGTCAGGAATTTCAAAATAAGCTGACTCCAGAGCAATCAATTAATATACTTTAAACAGTGTACCACAGAATTTCCAGTAACCAGATTTATTATAACATCATGTGCATTACAATGAAATCTCATAAGATAACTGTCAATTATATTTCCCCTCATTTCATTAGCAGAGAGGCCTGATATTTTTATATAGCTAACTGAGAATTCACGGCACTTAGCATACAATTGTATCGTAAATTGCTTTATTTTTAAAAAAAGCCTGTTTGTGTCATAGTATGATTGACATTTTGGCAGAACTGTGTAGAACTCTGGAAATAATGTTTATTACTTAACTGATGCATTTACGGGAAAGGTTCAAAATGAAAAAAAAAATATTTCTTGTGGAAAATATGGTAATTACTTTTGGGACCTGTATGGTTTCGTGGCCAGAGCTAGATAGGGGATCTTTCTGACTTAGCTTTATATATTCTCATGAATAAGTAAAAAAATGTATTCATGCATTCATTCACTATACAAATATTGTATGAATGCCTGTTAAGTGCCACATGCTGGAGCAATGCTGTGTATACCGTGATGAACATAACAGACCTGGTCAATGCCATTGGCGAACTTGTAGTTCTATAGAGGAATCAGAAATAAACATAAAGATGCCTTTATATATAAATGCACACATACACACAATGTTTTAGATACGAAATTCCAAAATGAGTTGGTGCTAAAGATTTAAAAAGTAGATGGCAAGAATCATTCAGAAAACATGTAACTCCCTCTAGCAAAGAAGAGAGAGAAAGGGGTACAGGAAGTCGAGAATGGACAGAGAGAGAGAATTTGGGGAGACACTTTTGTGTGTTCTGTGAGTACTCCTTCTCTATCCCAACTCAGTAAGAGACCAATTGGGTTTATTTCTTCAATGTAATAAGAAGGCTTTCATTGGGACAGTGAAGTACGTTCTCCAGAGTGGGGACTCCACAGCAGGGACACCCCATGGATGGTCTGATTCCTATCTGAGAAATGCAACAGCACAAACAGGAGGGCCAGCTCCTGTGGGACAAGTTGAACAACAATGACTATAGTGCTATATAGCCTGCAATTATCTGGCATCGTGTTTCTCGTGGACTAAATGTGGCCCAAGTGAGAAAGAGAATCAGCCTGGGATCATCTGAGCTTCTAAGATCAGGACATTCCTGAAGAGGCAAACTTCAACAAACAGAATCTATTTATTACTTGTCACCTTTCTGTCCCCTATCCCCGTCCACCCCACCAGCCCTAGGCAGCCACTAATCTGCCTTCGGTCTGTATAGATTTGCCTACTTGGGGCATTTCATATAAATGCAGTTGTATACTATGCTGCCTGTTGTGACTGGCTTCTTTCACTTAGCATAATGCATTCAAGTTTTATGCGTGTTGTACAATACCTGTACTTTATTCCTTTTTATTGCTGAAAAATATTCCATATGTAGATATACCATGTTTGTTTATCCATTCGTTCATTGATGGACATTTCAGACATTTTTTAGTAAACTTTTAAAATGTTGATTTAGAGAGAAAGAGAAACAGAGTGTGAGCAGGGGAGACACAGAATCTGAAGCAGGCTCCAGGCTCTGAGCCCAGAGCTGTCCGCACAGAGCCTGATACAGAGCTCAGGCTCATGAACCTGAAGATATGACTGGAGCCAAAGTTGGACATTTGACCAACTGAGCCACCCAGGAACCCCTCAGACATTTTATTATTTTAATTTAATTTAATTTAATTTAGTTTAATTTAATTTAATTTAATTTTACTTTATTTTATTTTATTTTATTTTTTCGATCATCACACCCCAACTTTGCAATGCTCCAAACCATATAATTAACTTTATTTTGGATGAAATCAATAGATTATTGATGTCTCTACATATACCCAACTAACTTGAATGGTATATCTTAAAAATATATCAACAATGATGGAGATGTCATCATACCCATTAATGAGATGTAGGGCTAATCAGTTTCAAATGCTGAAAAGCGAATATAGAGCCAGCAAAACTGGAATGAGTTAGCAGTGCTAAGAAACTTTTCTGGCTTCTCAGAGCTCTGCAGTCAGTTTGACTGCTCCTACCCCGGCTGGTAACCAGCACTGACACTTTATTTGCAGATTGAAGAGCAGGTAAGATATAGATCATCAAGATTTAAAAAAAAAAAAAAAGGATTCTTTACTTATTTATAGCAATCATTTCCAACTTGAACAAACATTTCTTTTTCAGAACATAGCAGCTTTTAAGCCATTGCCAAAATATTAGGGCAAATAGCCTTTTTTTTTTTTGTCTTGGCACAGTGTACATAAACATACAATGCCTTGCTTAAATATTCATAGACTCCCAGCTCACAGTACAGTAACTTAATAATAAAATATTTTGAAGAGGGAACGATTCTATGGAGCTTGTGATACCACTAATGGATTTGAAGAGGATGCTAATGCATTGTAGGAGGAAGTGAATTGAGCTCTCGTGTGTAAAGGAGGATTATAAAATATAATTATGAAAAAGCAATAGTGGCAGGCTTGAGGAAGTTCTGTTGATGTGTGGGTACTACAAACGACATGTTATGTTGATGAGAACGAAGGCTTAGATGGATATTTACTGTGCTAGCAATCTTCTCTATCCGGAAACATGGAATGCATTATAGAAATGGCCATTTTGTGAACTCTGGAGTGAAAATTAAATAGTGTAAGATGGAGGCTGACAAGACCCAGGCAGCTTTTCATTTCAAATAACAGCCATCTAGGAAGGCTAAGCTTTCATATCAAGAACTTCATGAAGGCACTGGAAGAAAAAAAAGTGATATGACGGTTAAAGTGGAGGAAAAACTTTTTTTTTTTGTATAAAGAAGATTAAGGAATTCTAGGAAATTAAATAATTCACGGTATCCTGCTAGGAGAGGAGGAAGCATGTGAACTTTTCTGAATATCATTTCTTGGGTGCAGCACCGACAACTTATAATGCATTGTAGGCATCAGAAGGAGTAAGTACCCCCTGGACGTGCAGTGAGGGCCTCGGCTTCTCGAAGCTTTCAGTTGCAATGTCATTTCTTTACCTAAGGCTCTACCCCTTCAGGCAAATTAATTAATATTCTTACCCTATTAATCTGATATTTACTGAATGAAATGAACAATGCGCAATAACCGATATATGGAAGAACATTGAAGAGACCTCGTAATCAAGGTACCCAATTCATAACCCTTTCCTTTCATTCTGCACTTTATGCTTACAGCTCAGTGTTTTACCAAGGTCTTTCACCAAGGAGTATTTATGAAAGAGCGATAGAGTTTATTTTTCAGAACCATAGCAAGTAAATGAGAGTTGCCCTTTAACGAAACTATTTTGGAAGACAAATGTGGGTTCTAATAATTTCGACATTGTTTAACGTATTTATGAAATGCTGTGTTTCTGTAGAGAAATTGTTTAAAGATTATGAAAAAATTCAAACAGAAAATGGGCGCGCCACCAAGTTTCAATAGTTGTTAGCTTTCGCCATTTTTAGTGCACATCTCTCTCTCCCCCTCCCCACCCCCTTCCCATACAAGTAGAACTCTCCTGATACACCCGAATTTTCATCCCATTTATTCTGTCTCCCTCCTTGGAAAACACTGCTTTTGAGAAGCTGGTGTGAACCTTTTCCATGCCTTTTTAAAAAAAGAACTTTGTAGAGCAGTTTTAGACTTACAACTACGTAGTTGAGAGGAGGGTGCAGAGATTTCTCAAATACCCCCTGCCCACCCCAGTCTGCCACATGCCCAGCCTCTCCCGTTATCAACATCAGTCACCAGAGTGTGTTTTCTTTTTCTGTTGTTGTTGTTGTTTNTCCTTCCTTCTCCGCCATCTTGCCCTCTCCCCTCTGTTGTTGTTTTTAAACCATGGATGAACCTACTCTGACACATCCTAATCATCCAAAGTCTCTAGTGTATCTTAGGGATCACTCTTGGTGCTGTACATTCTGTGTGTTTCAACAAATGTGTAATGACATATATCCACTGGTCTTTTTATCGCCATACTTTTGCCGTTTCCAGAACACCATGTAGTTGGAATCATACAGTATGTAACTTTTTCAGACTGGCTTCTTTCATTTTATAATACCCAATTAAGGTACCTCCATATCTTTTCGTGGCTTGATAGTTTACTTCTTTTAATGCTTTTTAATGCTGCATAATACTCCATTGTCTGGGTGGGTCAAGTTAGTTTATTCGCTCACCTACTGAAGACCACTTTAGTTGCTTCTGAGTGTTGGGAATTATAAACAAAGCTGCTGTAAACATCTGTGTGCAGGTTTTGGTATGGATATAAGTTTTCAACTCCTTTCGGTAAATATCAAGGACATGGATTGCTGCATCATATACTCTGACGTGGTTAAAGTATGTTTTGTAAGAAACTATCAAACTATCTTCCTAAGTGGTTGGACTATTCTGAATTCCCACAGATGGTTGCCCCTCACCCTCACCAGCATTTGGTGCTCTCGGTGTTCTTTCATGCAGTTTTGATGGTTTTAATATTTATAAATGTATGTAATATTTATACTGTGATTTTAAAATGTACATTTTTATGTTTCTTTTAAAGGTATACTTTTGAAACTTGCTTTTTTCCTACTCAACAGTATGTTTTAGAGTTTTATTTCTGTAGCTGTATACTCATCTATATAAATTGCTATATAGTATTCCCTTGTATTAAAGCCATAGTTTTAAAATCAGTTCCTCTCCTGAAGGACTAAATATAAATATGAATATGTTTCATGGTAATGGCAATTCAGATTTTTATTAAATTTTTAGTTCATCACCTTTGTTCACTTTTTGACTGAAATAGTTGTTTCTTGGTTTTTTTAAAAGGTATCTTTTCTATGTCCTGGATAGTATTAATTTGTCAGTTATATGTGCACAAAAATCTTCCAATCTGTGGTCTTTTTTACTCCTTTATTTAAAGGGTTTTTTTTTTTCCACATTGTAGTTTATTTTTGGAATGTTCTTAAACTTAGCATTTTTTCTTTTATGTTTTTTTGGTGTTGTGTTTATTTAAGAATTCTTTTACCTCCATGTCATATAGATCTCTTATATCTTATTCTAAAAATTGCAGAGTTAATTCTCAATGTTTAGGGCTTAATCCATTTGTATGTGCACACCTGTATCTGTATGCCATGTGGGGAAAGATCTAGACACATCTTTTATCACATATCACTAATTTTCATTATCATTTTATTGACTGCTCAGTGCATCATTTCCCCTGTGGTATGTAACACATCTCTGTCGTATATGAAACTCACTTATATTTAATAGCCTGTTTCTAATTGAGCAAATAGGAGTGAAATATCTCAACTGTTTGATAAGTGTTTGCTTAACCTTCTAAGAGGCTATTGTACAGCGTTTTATAGTGGTTGTACAATTTTGCATTTCCACCTGCAATGTATATGAGAGTTTCAGTGGTTCTATCCTTACTAGCATTTGGTATAGTCAGTTTCTATTTATGAATTTTTAATGTTCACCATTCGAATAGACATGTAGTAGTATCTCATTGTGCTTCATGTGTTTGTTTGCCATCTGTATATCTTTTTTGATGATCGATCTGTTCAAATTTTTGCCCACTCTTTTATCAGTCTGTATGTTTCATTATTTGTTAACTTTTGAGAGTTCTTTATATATTCTGGAGACAAGTCCTTTGTGAGACATGTGACTTGCAATTACTTTCTCTTGGTTGGTGGTTAGTTCTTCATTCTACTAGCCATATCATAAAAATTTTTAATTATGATAAAGTCCACATTTATCGTTTTTCTTTTACTGGTTGTGACTATAGTTTTATGTCCAAAAATTCTTTGCCTAACCCAATCAAGGTTTAAAGACTTGTTTCCTATGTTATGTTTAAAAATTTTATGGATGTCCACTTTACATTTAGACCTATGATTCATTTTGATTTAATTTTTGTAATAGGGCATGAGGAATAGACTGATCAGTTTCTTAAATATGAATGTCCAACTATTTCAAAACATGTGTTGAAAATACTATTCTTTCCCATTAACCATCTTTACATCTTTGTCAATACAATAAGCGATATCTGTGTGGGTATATTTTGATACTGCACTGATAACTTAGCTTTACATAGATGATACAGTTATCTAATGTGAACCCTCCAAAGTTTTCTTTGTCAAAATTGTTTCATCTATTCTAATTCCTTTATGTTTCCACATACATTTTAGATTCACTTATTAGCTGCAAAAATTCTAGTGGGGTTTTGATTGGGATCATGTTGAATTCAGATTAATTTGAGGGAAATTATCATATCATTAATACCATGTCTTCCAAAACATAAGCATGGCATGTCTCTCTATTTTATATACCTATATATAGTTTTTCTTTAATATTTTTCATCAGTGTTTCATGGTTTTGACATACAGATTCTGAACATATTTTGTTAGATTTATATCTAAGTATAAATGGTGCAGATTTTCAATTTTACCTCTAAATGTTCACACCTAGTATACAGAAACATTGAATTGCATGGACAGTATTGTCATCTTTAAGATGCTTAAAGTTTTAATTGACTTGTATGGAATATTTCTCCTTTTATCTAGATATACTTTTACGTATTTCAGTACTTTTTCTCCTAGTTTTAATTTTGTGGCAATTGTATCCTAGTAAAATTTTATTTATAATTCTTTAGTTGCATAGAAATGCTACTACATTTTATATTTTAATCTTGTGCTCAATAACGCTAAACTCTGTAAGTCAGCACTGTTCAATAGAAATGTAATATGAACCACATAAATAATTTAAAATCTTATTATAGCCACATTCAAACACAAGGGGGGAAAACTCAGGTGAAATTAAGTTTAATAATGTACAATAAAACCTTGGTTTGACAGCAGAATTTGTTCTGTACACATGCTTGTGATCCAAAGCACTCGTATATCGAAGTGAATTTCAAGAACCATTGGCTCAGTCGTGATCATGTGACATTCAGCATTGTGTCCTACTCATATTGCAAGACATCGTTCATTTGTCAAGTTAAAATCTATTAGAAATGTTTGCTTGTCTTGCAGAACACCCGCAGAAGTTACTCATAATCCAAGGATTTACTGCATTCTATTTAATACAATATATCCAAAATATCCTCACTTTTAACATTAACCAATATATAAATTATGGATAAGATATTTTCTTCTTTTGTATACTAAGTCACCGAAATCTGGTATGTATTTTATACTCAAAGGAGATCTCAAATTGGATGGTTCATTTCCAGTGGTTCAAGGGAAATATAGCTTTGCTAAAGCAATAAAATTCTACCAAAATAGTAATACTGAATGAAAAGCTACTCTCTATTGCTTCAGTTTGAAAATGTATATTTAAATTAATTTAAATTAAAATAAAAATTCAGTTTTAGAGCCACACTAGTCACATTTCAGGTGCTCCATTAACACAGAAAGCTAGGGACTACCTAAGTGCACAGCGTAGATGTAATTAGTTCTGCTTTTCATTTCTCTTTTTAACATTTTGGCTGTATTTTAACAATTTTTCCATTCTATTTTCTTCAAGTATACTCCATTGTTCATTTTTTTCCAACTGGATGATTATTTCATTAATTTTGAATTTTCCTTTATGTTAGTGTAATCAATTTGATAAGATTATAATCTTCTTCAAAGTACTACTTTACATATATCTCATTGTCATTCAGTTTTACATGTGTTCTCATTCCATTTTCATATTTTCCATGACTAATAGATAATTTAGAGGTGCTTTTTCAAATTTCCAAATGTATGAGAGGACTTAGGAATATTTTTATGATTTTAATTTTATTGCATCACAGAGAACCTAGCTGATATATACTGTTTAGTATTTATAGAAACTTCATTTGTGGTCCAGTATGTTCTAGCTAAGTTTCTAAGGTCAAGCTGTAAGTTTATTTACCATCTTTACTGATTTTTAGTCAGCATTGTCTATCAATTACTAAAAGACATCCTGTCTACCAGCTCCTACTGTAATTGCTATTTTGTTAACTGCTTTGTAATTTTAGGAATTCTTGAATAGACTTGAGACTATATTTTAGAGAGCACTATATTTTAGTAGCTCAGAATCATTCTTACCTTTGATAGTGATATCTATCACTATCTATATATGATTCGTCTATCCATCCATGCATCCACTTGGTCCTTTGTTTCATATTTGCCTGATAAACCCTGCTTTATTTATTTTCCTTTAAATCTATGTGTGTTTACAATGGTTTGTTGTTTAAAATTCTTTTTAATGTTTATTTATTTTTGAGGGGGGGCAAGGCAGAGAGACATAAGGAGACACAGAATCTGAAGCAGGCTCCAGGCTCTGAACTGTCAGCACAGAGCCCGATGAAGGGCTCAGACTCAGGAACTGCAAGATCATGACATGAGCTGAAGTTGGATGCTTAACTGAATGAGCCACCCAAGTGCCCAAAACCTGTTTGTCATTTAATGTGTTTCTTTTTTAGGATATGAGGAAGCTTACTTCCCCCAAAGCAAACCCTGAAACGCAGATTTGGGTGCAGCTATTTTATCTGGGGATGAGGTGAGGAAGCTTAAATAAGAAAATGGGGGAGGTGAGATGGGAAGAAAGACAATGAAGTTTGTGCAAATAAACAGAGTAGAGAACTGAGGTTCATTTGCCTTGAGGATCCTCTGAGAAACCTCTTGGGGGTCTGGGCAATTTGTACAATGACTCCATGCCTTTGAGCATTGTCTTGGACATTAAATCCCTCACACATCCCGAATGATCCTCTGTGTGATCAGGAAGCTTACAAAAGCCCTCAAACAGGGAAGAAAAGAATAGGTGTTTGACAGGTGGGGAGTTCTCTGGGTCAGGTGTTGACAGTGCCCAGAGTTAATTTAACAATATCTGTGTTTAATTTTTAAAATGTAATCTGACAATCACTGTTTTTCAGCTATTGGTTTTTGTCCATTAAATTTATTTGGATTTTTTCCCCACTATTTATTTTTATACTATTAATTAATTACATTTTTCTTGGCTTCCTTTTTTCCTCTTTCCCCCTAATATTTATTAAATGTATTGAATTTTGTTTATGCTTGTTTTTCCCCTAATACTGGTTTTGACAATAAAAGTTTTGTTTGTACCCCTAAAATTTGAATAGAAGATATTCAACCTAAAGTTATTTATATCTAACTTGTTCAAGATAATAAAAGAAACTAGACTTCTTTTTCTTCAACCTACCCCCTTGCACCTACCATACATGGGTAATTATTGTGTGGTATATTATTTGCATTTTGTTTTTATTGTATCACATTTAGTTATTTTTTGTGTAGTTAATGCTTGCTTACTAATTTATTTGTTCACCATTGTTTCTTGTATCCTATTCCTTCCATTTGAGTTCACTTTCTTTTTCAATTAACTCTGTCTCTCAGCTTCTCTCAATGAGGCTTTTTAAGTTTGTTAAGTTTGTTAAGAGGTTAATTTCCCTAGCTTTTTTTTTATTGGATAAAATGATTTATTTTTCTCTTACTCTTCAAACATTGTGAGTTTGATGCAAGCTCTTGCTTGACAATTCTTTTCTGTAAATATTATCAAGATACTGTTCCATTGTTATATGAATTCTTTTGTCTACATTTTTTGTCGAATTTTTGTCGCATTGTAGATGATTTGCTCTTCCTTCTGTTGGCTTTTAAATTTCCTTCTCTTTTTTCATATTCTTTTGTTTCACAATAATGTGTTTGGGTGAGGATTGAGTTTTATTTATGCTGCTCTACAGCCATTGGACACACACCTTCACTCTGAAGACTTATGTCTTTCATCAGTTCCAAAAAATTTTCAGCCATCATCTCCTTGCATTCTGTCTCTTTTTTCTCTTAGAACTTACATTATTCATGTTACAATTTCTCATTTTATCTAATATGTTATCTCTTTGTCATCTTTTAATATTTTCTATCTTTGTGATTTTTCAGTCCTTTATACTGTATAATTTCCTGAGATACATATTCCAGTTCACATATTCTCTCAGCTACTTCTAATCTGTTCTTTAACTTATCCACTGAGTTTTTAATTTCAGTGATTATATTTTTTATTTCTTTGAATTCTAATGAACTTATTTCTAATGTCTTATTTCTAGCCTAAGTAACTTGGGAATTAGATCATATAACTTAATTACAGTTAACTCTTGAACAACATGTGTTTAAACTATGTGGGTCCACTTATGTGTAGATTTTTTAAATAAATACCATATAGTAGTATAAATATATATTTCTTATGATTTTCTTCATAATCTTTCTCTAGCTTACTTTATTGTAAGAATATAGAATATGATTCATGTACAAACTATGTGTGACTGTTTTTGTTATTCTAAGGCTTCTGATCAACAGTAGGCTATCAGCAGTTAAGTTTGGGGAAAGTTAAAAGTGATGCATGGAGGGGTGCCTGGTGTCTCAGTAGGTTAAGTGCCTGATTTCGACTCAGGTCATGATCTCACAGTTCGTGGGCTCGAGCCCCGTGTCTTCGGGCTCTCTGCTAACAGCTCAGAGCCTAGAACCTGCTTCAAATTCTCCCTTTCTCTCTGCCCCTCTTGCATTCACACTCTGTCTCTCTCTCTCTCAAAAATAAATAAGCATTAAAAAAATTAATAAAAGGTATGCATGG
The DNA here is from genome assembly GCF_008692635.1 of Crocuta crocuta. Classification (NCBI taxonomy): domain Eukaryota; kingdom Metazoa; phylum Chordata; class Mammalia; order Carnivora; family Hyaenidae; genus Crocuta; species Crocuta crocuta. Next base: position 5,147,063 of record NW_027530857.1, read on the forward strand.
AATTGTGACTGTACAGGAGTTGATAATCCTAACCTCTGCATTGTCCAAGAACCAACTGTATGTTGCTTTTTAAAATTTACTTTTTTCTAGAATTAACATAGATTTAATTCAACAATTACTGTAGGTATAATGATGATTAATATCCATAGTGGTAGCATGGAAACATTATAAGTCTGAAGAATATTAAATGTTCTGTGTCTTTTATGAATTCATTTTTTAAATTTTATTTATTTTTTTAATTTTTAAATTTACATCCAAGTTAGTTAGCATATAGTGTAACAATGATTTCAGGAGTAGATTCCTTAATGCCCCTTACCCATTTAGCCCATCGCCCCTCCCACAACCCCTCCAGCAACCCTCTGTTTATTCTCCATATTTAAGAGTCTCTTATGTTTTTGTCCCCTTCCCTGCTTTTATATTGTTTTTGCTTCCCTTCCCTTACATTCATCTGCTTTGTATCTTAAAGTCTTCGTATGAGTGAAGTCATATGATATTTGTCTTTCTCTGACTAATTCCACTTAACATAATATCCTCTAGTTCTATAAGATTTACTTTCTGATGGTTTTGTCATCTAAAGTCCTTGTACTCCTAATCCTGCTTAGTCTTGCACATGTTGGAGTAGTTTTTTGTGTTTGGTGATTTTCACTGTGACCACATCTTTTGGGTGGGGCTTATTATTTCCATGACAGTCCTTTGGGCCAGAGTTTTGGAAGAGTCTAGTTTGAGTCTGTGACTAAATTTTGTATGAATTTTTAGCTTGAGGTTTCTCAAACCGTGTGGTAATATCTGACCATGAAGAAAGTGAATTTGGGTTTGCATTTCTAAGAGGCCTTTGGTTCGTGTGCATTGCTTTTCCAACAGAGTTTAGACAAAGACAGATAACTTTTCTCCTTTCTTGTTCTTTCCCTCTCACTACCTATTGGCAGATTTCCCCCCTTGTCTTCTCTAGCTTGTCTATCTCCAAAGATCCCAATTTTATGAGCTAACTTCTTTTCTAGCTTCCTTTTTAACATAAGGCACAACTTTACCTTCAGTCATCCTGTGCATACTAACATCCAGCCCCTTAGTGACCACGACAGAATCCTGCCCATAGAGTTCACCCAGGTCCCACCACTTAGACTTTTAGTTCCTCTTTTTTTTTTTCCTAGCCTCTAGAGATCACCTTCTAATTTCTGAAGGCCAACTAAACATTCAGTTTACTTTTGGTTTACTACATTCAGAAGACTTTTGGTTCTCTTTTATCTATTATTTCTAAGAGTTTGTGTTGGGAGAGTCTTCAGACTTAGTCATATTGTTGGAACTGGAAATCCTGTAGTAAATCTTTTGAAACAGATTTCAGAACACTTTCATGATCTGTAGACTAAATCATCTTATTAGTGAATAGTCACATATTACATGCCCAAAGTTGCAGAGGTTCAAATAACAGCCCATAGGGACAATATCACCGGATTTGCCTTCACTTTAAAATTTGAAATAGGGTTTTATGAGAATAAATTGAGCAGAACATGTATTTTTCCAATGTACATTATGCAATACTGTCACATTATACAGAACCTGTGACATTAAGTAGACCAAACATAAAAACTCAATATTTGCGCATTTTTCCCAGTGTCCAAAAGTGCTGCTGAATAATTCAGAATCATAACAAATAGAACAAATACATCACATTTTAAACTCTACTTTTAGCTCATCCAGGGTTCTGGGAATTCTTGTCTTTCTTTTTGCTTATTTTTTTTTCTGTGTATACCCTTCCTGAGATAACCTGACATGTGGTTGACAATGATTTAAATAGGACTTAATCTGGTCAGCAGAAAAAAAAATGTAGGAACTCATCTTGCTCAAACTCCAAATCCTCTATTTTCTATCTGTGATGGTAACTTGCACACCTGTGCTAAAGGAATGAAATCTCAGGTATGTGTTTAATTGTCTGGATTGATGAAAGAAATCAGAAGTTGCTCATTGCATCATATGGAGTAATTCCCATATAATTGTGTTTTAGACCAGTTCTTGAAGTAACAAAGAAATGAATAAACGTCTTGGAGAGTCAGATGCATTCAATCTTTCATGTGTTGAACATGTTAGTATTGTTTGGTCCAGTGAGATTCTACTGACCTTTCAAGAGGGTCTTCTCTAAGAGTCCATCCTGAGAAACTGGAAGTTCTTCTATCTGACTGAAGAAGTATATGTCTGACCAGGAAGTTTTCCTGGGAGGCTTTGGTCAGCTGGCCTGGAAGAGACAAAGTATAGAAATGGGGAAATATGCACAAGGCTTCTCACCATGAATAGGAATAGAATTGTGTAAAACGCTAAAAAGGGAGGATGGATAAAACCAAATCAAACTGGGATAAGGCAGGAGCATATAACTGAGAGGATGGACAGGGTCAGGTGCAGCTTCAGAGGCTTTGAACCCTAACATTAAAGTATATTTGTACCCAAAACAGTTACAAATGCTATGTAACTCATAAAATCCTTGAAGGCAAAAACTGCTTAATTTACTTTTGTGTTCTTCATGTCCAGAAAAATGCTTTCTATACAGCAGAGACTTGTTAAATTTGATTGAATAAATGATGAGAAATAGTTGGGTGGAGGCAGAGCCCCATTGTATTTAAATGTATTATAGATCTTTCATAAATGTATTATTAGATCTCGCTCCCCAATGCGTCTCTTTATTTGTCCATATTTTTAGAGTTAAAGATGATATTTTAATATTATCCAAGAATGTGTGTATATATATATATATACATATATATATTTATGTTTTATTTATTTCTGAGACAGAGGTAGAGAGAGATAGCATGAGCAGGGGAGGGTCAGAGAGAGGGAGATACAGAATCTGAAACAGGCTCTAGGCTCTGAACTAGCTGTCAGCACAAAGCCCGATGTGGGGCTCAAACCCATGAACCGTGAGATCATGACCTGAGCTGAAGTCAGACGTTCAACTGATTGAGCCACCCAGGCACCCCTAGAATGTATATTTTTTACTCTTCCCATAATTTTCTACAGCTGGAGAAAATCTACCTGTTGAAACTTTATAATTATAAATAGACAGCTCCATCTACTTAATAGAAGTGACCTGAATTGGAGGTGGGGTATATTTTCAAACTCAATTCCCTATCAGTCACAAGTGGATCACATTGATTTAGAACTCATTTCTTTATTTAAGATATCACCTTTATTTTAAGATAATATAAAGAAATAGGGACTAGCAGGTATGGCCTGAGAATTGACTAAGGAATTTATACATGACTCTGTATATATGGAAACAATTTATTCTCATATTCATGGATACTAATCATGTCACCAACCCCTATTTATTGCACACATTTAGTGTTCTCAGCTGAATACAAATGTTGCTGGTCCTCTATTTACTGTCTTCTAATGTGGGAAGTAATTGGGGACTAATCAGTGTGATATGCATTTTAGGTTGTTTTTCCAATGAAGTGAGGGCTTCAATACACCCATCCAAACATCTGGGTCTTGTTCATGGGAAATGGCTGGTCACTGTTGAAGCAGGCAGCATCTAACAACTCAGAAGCATTCCTCCCCCTGCCCAGCCCCCGCCGTGAAGATAATTCCTTCCTAATGAATCAAGTCCTCTTCTCCAATCTCATTTTCACCATATTACCCTGGAAGTATATATTTATGTATGTTATGTAAATGTGTGCAACTACCATCCATCTTCTAGTTGTCCATGACCTTACCCCGTAGCAGAAGCAATATTTTATGATACTAGAATATAAAGACAATTGTACAGTAAAGATAAACATTAAAAAGAAAAAAAGAGTGGATACCAAAGATCATTTAGAGAAACAGGAGACATTTAATAGGAGCTCGTGATTAGCAGGTTACTAAACTTGAAACTAAATTTGGCTCTGCATTTCACAAAGGACAAAGCACAATACAGGTTTGGCACAAAAACAAGAGAGGAAACCCAAGACTTAGGATGGTATTTGTTGAATGGTAATTAAGGAGGCTACAAGTTATTTTGGAAAGACAATTACAATAAATTTTGGATGGAATCTATCATCTGGATCTCTACGTAAGGGATATTGAGTAACGTGATAAACAATGTATGTATTCAGTTATTTTCTAACAGATGCAGAACCCTTCCAAAAATGGAAGGTAGCATATATGAATTATAAAAGCTAAAGTTATAACATAACATTAACTCAGAGAAGGCATTTTTATAAAATGTAGGTTAATAAAATCGATATATTTTATTTTTGATGACCAAACTTAATTAAGCAAGAAAGTTTCCAATTGCTCTTTAGTTCAAATGTTAGAGTTCTAACCAACTTAAGTATCAAAGTGAAGGTCTGATTAAATGATCTGGTCAGACTAAGGGGAGAGCCTTTGCATTGTTTATTAAAAAGACGCCCATATGCTTTATGTATGTATTTTTAATTTCAGTATAGTTAACATATAGTGTTATATTAGTTTCAGGTGTACAATATAGTGATTCAACACTTCCACACAACACCCAGTGCTCATTATTACAAGTGCACTCTTCACTACCTATCCCCTATTGAACCCATGCCCCCACCTCCTTTCTGCTAACCACCAGTTTGTTCTCTATATTTAAGCATCTGTTTCTTGATTTGTCTCTGGTTTTCCCTTTGCTCATTTGTTTTTTTCTTAAATTCCACCTATGAGTGAAATCATATGGTATTTGTCTTTCTCTGACTGACTTACTTCGCTTAGCATAGCATTGTCTAGCTCCATCCATGTCTTTGCAAATGGCAAGATTTCAGTCTTTTTTTATGGTTGTGTAACACTCCATTGTATGTATATACTACCTCTTCTTTTCCATTCATCAATGAATGGACCCTTGGAAAAACCCATCTGATTTAGATACCAGGCATACAGATGTTGTGAAGTGTTTGGACACAACTTTCATAGTTATCTATGGAGGTGGACTGTAGGAATGGTTATAGCTAAGGCCATTATTATTGCAAAAAAACTAGAGTTCTGTCTCTTCATGTGCTGAAACAAGTACTCAGAGATGATCTAGCATTCTGGATATATAATATAAAAGCTTTTAATCTAAGGAATAAATACAACCACATGACTTTAGAAAAACTCTACATCTTTCTATTGGGTTCATGGTCATGAATTCTCTCATGAGAAACAATGTTGCTTAATCCTTAGACCCATATGTGGTTAAGTCAAAGGAACCAAAAATCAAATCCACATTCATCATTTATTAGCTTGGGATCCTGGGCAAGTACTCTTTTAATCCTAATTTTTCCTATCTATAAAATAAAAACAATAGTAATCCTCAGTCCAAGGTGCTCTGTGAGAATTATATACAGTAATGCACTTAGCATACTGCGAAGTCTGAGTTAGGTGCTCAATACCTGTCATTTATAATTAGTAAGGGAAAAAATAGTCTCACAACTGAAAATGTAACTGAATGAGGTTACCTATTTTTAAAAATCCTGGTCCATTGGAAAATATTTGTGAAATATACTCATTTTATTTTAACACAGCTAATGCCAAAGTATTATTTCTGACAATTACCCACCACATCCAGTTATTTGTTAAACTCTAAGCTATACTTAAGTCCACTGCACAGCCTAAGAAGGGATTTGCTGCTATTTAAGGATTGGTATGCTTGAAACCAGTTCATATAAAAAGTTTCATCACGTTAGTTAAAAAAAAAAAAAAGAAAGCAATAAGGCTGCAACCTTATTCTACTTAATTTAGAAACTCTATTGATGCTAGCTGAGTTTTAGAAAGTCTGGGTGCTGGGCAGAGTGGTTTAGATGGGCACTGTCCTTCATAAAGTGCAGGTTTCATTCAGGTACTCGGTATAAGGAGAGCTTAGAGGTTTGGGAATATCCCAGCGCTGTGAGTAGGTCTGAATCTACTGTTTCACTGGAGGCTGGCAAGCGTGTGTGTAGAAGATGGAGGGCAATGTAGGCATTTGCTGAACAATTCAGAATCCGTGCTTTTGTGCAGAGTGGTCATTGTTTGAAAGTTGTCTTAGTCCAATTGGGCTGTTCTAACAAATTACTATAGACTGGGTGGCTTATAAACAACAGAAATGTATTCCTTACAGTTCTAGAGGCTGGGGATTTTAAGATTAAGGTGCCAACAGATCTGGTGTCTGATGAGAGACATCTTTCTGGTTCATGAATGGCTATCTTCTCACCATATCTTCACATAGTGGAAGAAGAGCTGAGAAAGGTCTCTTCCTAAGGGCACTAATCCCATATATGCTGGTGATCGAATCACCTCCCAAAGGCCCCAACTCCAAATACCATCCCATTGGAGATTAGGTTTCAACATATGAGTTGGGGGTGGGGATGGGAAACAAACATTCAGTCTACAGCAAAAGGATTGTTCTTAGGCAAAGGCCCAAGCAATGGAGAGTAGGAGGAACCTATGTTTATGTTTCTCTTCTTTGGGGCATAAGCTATAGGCAAGACTATCTCCCATATATATGGTCTTTCTGTTTCTTTTTAAAATAATAAAAAGGATGGATGGGTATTTAATATAGGCAAAATTAAACCACAGTAGTAAATATCAAAGAAATAATGATAATAATAATAAAATTCCAATTTAAAAATATTGACCAACCAGTCAGCCAGTCAAACAAAAACCTTTAAGGGCACCAAAAAGTGCCTTGATGTAAATTAAAATGGAAGCACAATTTTTCAAATTCCCTGGGCATCCTGCATCGCACGGCTGATTTGTTTATAGCAGCCAGTATAGGGTGAATTCTATTGGCTAGCAGCATGCTGGGTATTTTATGAGCATTATTTGTAACCCTGGCAATAACACCAAGAAGGAGGGGGTTTTAATCTCATTTAACAGATGAGGAACAATGCCATCAAGATAGGTGAAAAATACTTCTGTGGTCTCCAACAATTGTATAGCTTTCTATTGAGTGATAAGATAGTCACACCCAGAGCTTGCCTTGTACCCCTGAACCTGGTGATCTTTATGGGTTTCCTTTCCTCTTGTCAACCCTGATGGGAATAGAGTGATCGACTGCCTCCCAGGCCTCCCCACATAGACCAGGGGTTGACAAAGTAGAACCCGCGGACCAACTCTGTCCTGCCTCCTGTTTTTGTATGGCTTATGAGATAAGAAGGTTTCTTACATTTTTAAATTGACGTTTACATCTTTAAAAAAGTCAAAAGAAGAATGATAGTTTGTGATATGTGAAAATTGTATGAAGTTCCAGTTTCAGATCCATAAAAAAAGTTTCATTGGAACTCGGTTACTTCTTTGCATATGATGTATGGTGGCTTTGGTGTTAAGATGACAGTTAACACCTTGCAGCAGAAAGCTGATGGCCTGCAGAGCTTAAAATCTTTACTAACTGGTCTTTACAGAAAAGGTGTATTAGGCCCTATTGAGGTAGTAAACTCTCTGAGGACAGAAAAAATGTCTTCAACAGACATTAGACCCTTGGAGTATACTACTTACACGGTGAACTCTAAACATAGTTTATGTAAATGAATGAGCACATAAACAAACAAATGAATAAATAATCTAAAAATTCTTCAAGGACTTTTTTTTAATTCTAGAGAGAGGTAATGAGCATGAGTGGGGGAGAGGGCAGGGTGGGGGGGGGAGAGCAAGAAAGGAAAGATTCTTGGGTCAGACTCGTGGCCTGACCGATGTGCGGCTCAAACTCAAGAACGGTGCGATCATGACCTGAACTGAAGTTAGACGCTCAACCGACTGGGCCGCCCAGGCTCCCCGAATCCTTTCCTTATTTGAAGGTCCTCCCGATCTGAGAGTGACCCAAGGTCAGGGACTGTGTCTTACTCATGTCTGCATCCCCAGCACCCGACGGGCGCTTGGAAGACACCCTGCGTGCCAGGCAAGTGGGACCAATAAGACACTCAGTTGACGAATGTAAATGGAGTCTTTCCAGGGGTGGCCCTCAAGACACACAGCGTCCCCTGCAGTGAGGACGGTGGAGCTGGGGCTGTGACAGACACGATGCACATACGTCACTTCATGATGCTCCCCCGATATCTTTGGGCTACAGAGAACCTCTGTGTTTGAATGCGTGGTTCTGAAACACAGCAATACCCACTCCGGCAAAACAGACAGAACCCTGGGCCACTCGGGTTTGCAGGGTCTGTGGCGGCTGCCTCGCTTGTCAGCATTTCAGTAGGAACCAGAGACACGGAGACCCCGCCGGCCCTGCAGGCGTCTTGCGGCGCGAGAGGGGTTTCTGGCCGCACCTCTGCACGCGGCGCTGTGCCGGGCCTGCCCGAGCCGCCTGGCCGTGAGGTCAGGGAAGGCCTGAGCCCACACACTCGTCCCTGTGTTCGCCCACGAATCACAGGGACTTTCATCCAGCACCTCCCATGTGCTTTTCCCAGCCTCAGTGCCTTTGTAAAGCCAACTATCAGTGGGATGGGAGCCAAGCCCAGATGGTTTCCAGGTTTTGTGAGAAAGGTGTTGATTGCTTCTTCGGAGGGAATCTGCACTGTCATGACGGAGTCTAGTCTTCGGGAAAAGGTGGGCGTCGGTCCCACGCTCCGTTCTGCTCTCTCTCCTTCCTTTGTCCTGTCCTGTGACGGGGCACCTCTTGGAATGCGGCTGGTGCTCTGCCTTCTCTGGGACAGACTTCAGATGTGTTCGCTTGTCTGGAATGAGCTGCAGCTTCTCGTGCATAGTTCAAAGCTGCTGGGGAAGAGGTGAAAACTTTTTCTAATAAACAGTGGTTGCAGAAAGTACTATTTCCATAGATGTCACTCAGGGGCATTGGAAACTCAAGGGATGGTTTAAATGCTGAGCTGAATCCTGACTGTGGTCAGGTATTAACCCCTCTCCCCATTTATTCAAGGTCAGAGACCACATCTCATTCCTTGTATCCTTTGTATTATCCCCATGAGGCCTCTTTCAGTGTTTGGAAACTGTGGTCTCTCAAAAAAAAAAAAAAA
>NW_027530857.1:5155994-5251041 GCF_008692635.1 Crocuta crocuta
GGGGAGAGGGCAGGGTGGGGGGGGGAGAGAGAGAGAGAGAGAGAGAGAGAGAGAGAGAGAGAGAGAGTTTCAAGCAGGCTCCATGCTCAAAACAGAGACTGATATGGGGCTTGATGGCACAACCCTCGGATCCTGAGCCAAAATAAAGAATCAGACACTGAATCAACCAAGTCACCCAGGCACCCCATGTACTATTTTTTGTTTTGTTTTTTAATTGGCTATGTAATTTATTCTTGTGAATAGTTTGTAAGGCATCTTTCCCAGACATATATAGGACTTGCCAGTATCGGATTGGTAGAGTTGATGTAGTATTATCTGAAGCAGAACCAGAATGCCCCTTGCACATAAATTGAATTTGATTCTGACACTAACTACCTGGAGTTAGCACAGATCCTGCAGGTTAAGACTTGGTGCCACAAGTCTGCCCCCACTTCACATGCCAATGACAAGTGCAGACTTCCTGTCCTAGACTTCTGACTGCCAGGGCTTCCCATGACCCTTCCTTGGGTTGGGTAATTGGCTAGAATGGCTCACAGAACTCAGGGAAACACTGCTCACTATTAGTGATTTATTATAAAGGATGTAGCTCAGGATGAGCCACATGGAAGAGATGCATAGAGCAAAGTGTAGGGAAGGGACACGGAGCTTCAAGCCCCATTCAGGTGCACTCCCATTCCCATCTCGATGTGTCCACCAACCCAGAAACCCTCACAAACCTGTCACCTAGGGATTTTTACAGAGTTTCTGTTACCTAGGCATGAGTCTTTACATCATTGGGGGTAGGTGATGGAGCCCCTAGAGGCTAAAGGTGGGGAAGAAAGCTCCAACCCCCTAGTCCCATGATTGCCTGCCCGCCCCCCCCCAACCAGACTCCAACCTCCGAGAGCCACCTCATTAGCATAAACCCCAGGTGGGGTGGAAAGGGGCTTATTATGAATAACAGAAGATGCTCCGCTTACCTTTGTCTCTGGAGAAATTTCAGAGGTCTTAGGAACTCAGTACCAGGAAGCAGGGACACAAACCAAGTATATATTTTGTTTTATGTCCCCATATCACTGTGGTGAGGGAAGGATGTGGGAAAGGGAGGGAAGGGAGAGCTTTGGTCTTTGGGGATTTTCTCAGGTAGGGCGTGTGGCATGTCCAGTGGTCACAGAGTGGAAGGACAGACAGAGATCAGTGGTTAGCCTGTGTCTCAACCAGCCAGACCACCAATGAGCTGTGTACGCTTTCTGGCTTTCACCTCAGTGCTGTAGGTCATCACCTTGTCCAGACTTACACGTTGGGTTTTAGCAGTGACTAAAAGAAAGCAAGGATGAGAAGGGTAGTGAAGGGCATGTTAATGAGAGAAGTCTACAGGTTTCCAGTATGGGTATATATTTTTTTAACCTGGGTTCCTTCTAATGAGTCATCTTTGAAGCCCTGATTTCTCTCCCAGAGCTTCGAACCAGCTGTCTGCACCTGAGTGCTTTGACGCATTATTGTACCGTACACACCGGGTTGCTCATTTAATCAGCCGTGGCGCTGCTCTTCACATAGAGCATGTCACATTTGACAGATTTATCACAAGACTGTGGGCTCTATTTTCTGCAGCACTGTGGAACCCTATCCCATTAGTGATAGCAGGAGTGATGTTTATGCATGAAGAGAGACTGTTCGATTGGGCAATTGTAGCCCTCTACCGCAGCCCTGAGCACAGCCCCCACTTATCAAGTGGGGCTAATAGGGGATATTCATATGCACTGGAGAATCAATTCTCTGTACATGGACCTCTACTACAAAAATAATTGCTACTCACTGGTGGTAAAGATCTCAGCAATGTCAGGGCCTTAATGGTGAGATTAATGCTTTGCCGCTCCCAGGCTGGGCCATTGCTCTACAGAAAAAAAAAAAAAAAGGTCCTGGCTTGAGAGCCTGATGAGATGCTTTTTAGGTGAAATCTGGAGCTGTACTGATTTGCTATGCTATGTGGGTGAACCTGTTTCTCTGTAGATGATTTTCCCTCCATGGGCTGTAATGAATTGAAGCAACCAGTGAATGGCTTGGGGTCCAGTACCAGCTTCTGCTGCCTAAATTTACACATATCTGTGGACAAGCTGCTTGTTTCTTTCTGAGCCTTGGTGTCTTCTGCTTTAAAATAAAGAGCTGCATGAGATGGTTTCTACGTATTTTGCTTATTTTTTATTATACAAGTGTCCTGCTATATCAAAAGACATTTAATTTTTGTTTTGTTTTGTTTTGTTTTTCCCCTACTAGATTGTCATCTCGTCTCTCATTTTAACTCCAGAGGCTAGTCCAGCTCTTGGTACATACTGTAGGACTTCATTAGATGTTTTGTTATTGAAAATAAAATTTGGTGATCCTATAACTATAAATTATTTGTGTACTGATTGGGTAGCAATGCAATTCCTTGGATGTTACATTTATTATTCCTCTTTGAACCAGCAACATTTAGAAAAAATTTAATAGAAATGAATTTATTGCAGTAGTATTGTTGACCTTATGTTCTATCATATTATGAAATATTTAAAGAAGACGTACTGAGCACTTAGTGTTGGCAAAAGTAGAGAATTCATTGGGTGAACTTGATTGGTTGATACAGCTTACTTTGATCTGTGAAGGATCAGTACACTTGGTGAGCAGAAAGAGAAAAAAGAAGAAAAATGATTGTAGAGAAGAAAATAAATATGGCTACAAAGTGGGAACAGTGTCGAGATTCTGTAGAACAACAAAGTGACGTGTTGATTGGAACCAGAATTAAACATGGAGAATTGAAGGAAATAAGGTTAAGTGTGGTAGCCAAGGTTTTCGTGGAGACCTAGATAGTACTTAAACTATTAAAGTAACAGCAAGATAGCCACAAGAATTAATGGTCCTTTCTGAAAAACAGAATGCCATAGTTAAAGTGGACTTAGAGAAAAAATACTTTATTTTTTTAAAATTTTATTTTAATGTTTATTTACTTTTGAGAGAGAGGGAGACAGAGCATGAGAAGGGGAGCGGCAGAGAGAGAAGGAGACACAGAATCCGAAGCAGGCTCCAGGTTCTGAGCTGGCAGCACAGAGTCTGATGTGGGTTCAAACCCACAGACCGTGAGATCATGACCTGAGCCAAAGTCAGATGCTTAACTGACTGAGCCACCCAGGTGCCCCAAGAAAAGGTATTTTAAAATGCTCACCTGATTCAGGAACCAGGTGGACCTGATACCTACCTAACTTCCTTCCTTCCTTCCTTCCTTCCTTCCTTCCTTCCTTCCTTCTTTCCTTCCTTCTTTCCTTCCTTCCTTCCTTTCTTTCTTTCTTTCTTTCTTTCTTTCTTTCTTTCTTTCTTTCTCTCTCTCTCTCTCTCTCTCTCTCTCTTTCTTTCTTTCTTTCCCTTAAGTTTATTTATTTTGAAAGAGAGAGAAAGAGGGTGAGAGGCAGAGAGAATCTCATGCAGACTCCAAGCTGTCAGCCTAACATGAGGCTTGAACTCATGAACCATGAGTTCATGACCAGAGCCAAAATCAAGAGTTGGATGCTTAACTGACTGAGCCACCCAGACACCCTGATACCTTTCTTTTTGACAGGAAGCTCAGATACCAACCACTATAGAATAACCATATGCAAATTGATACTCCAACTTTTGTTATTGAATGGTATGTTTAGAAAAAATTATCTTCATTATGACACCATTTCATCATCTGAGTGAGTCAACTTTTACTCTCTCCTGTGTACTCTTGGCATTTTGTGATGTATTTGCTTTTTGTGATGATTAGTTTTACCTGTCAGGTTGACTAATCTGTGATATCCAAATGTTTGGCCAATAACAGTCTGGATGTTGCTGGGAGGTAATTCTTAGATATGATTCACATTTAAATCAATAAACTGCAAGCACAGCAGATTACCTTCCATAATGTGGTGGGCCTCATCCAATCAGTGGAAGGCCTTAGGAGAAAAAGATTGAAGTCTCCTGAGGAAGAAGGAATTCTGGAGACAGCCTGACTTTGGACTCTAGATGCCATATCAACTCTTCCCTGTGTCTCCAACCTGACTACTGCTCTGCAGAGTTTGTCCAGACCCCATAGGAGGATGAATTGATTTCTTAAAACCTCTAGATGATAGATAGATAGATAGCTAGATAGCTAGATAGATAGATAGATAGATGGATAGATAGATAGATAGATAGATAGATAGATAGATAGATAGGTAGATAGATAGATCATGATAGATAGATCATGAGAGAGAGAGAGAGAAACATTCACAGATACACACACACACACCCTATTGATTCTGTCTCTGGAGAAGCCTGACTAATTCACTTGGCTTTTCATAGTAAATCTGCTCTGATGTGATACTTTTAAAATCTAGGTGATAAACCCAGAAGGAGTTGTAGTTTTCTGTCCTGATCCCAATCGCCCTGTCTTCCCTGCCTTTGACCTTCAAATGCTTGATGAAAGACTGTGTATTTCTCATTTTCACTCATGAGTCCAAGGGAAACAAGTTTATATATTTTCGCCCTTACTATAAATGGGTTGGAAATACCACTCTCATGAAAGACGCTCACCCCACTTCCATGGCAGTGGAGATTCCTAACGAGATCCCATGTTTTCTGTAAAGCACTGGATATCATTGTTACTGAGCGAGTTACCACTACCCTCTTCTCTCTCTTCCTTTTGTTATCTTTTCTGAAAACAAAAGTTTGACTTATTCTCCCTCCCTCTCGTTCCTCCTCCTTCTGACCTCACCCTAGAAACTACCTCTTCCAGAGATGGAAAAGGAACATGGATACGGTGTCCAAATGGTTTATTTGTTTTCTTTATTTCATAGAAAGCTTAATTCCACTGGCATAAGAGTAAAGCCACATTTGTAGAGTTGGCTTCAGAGTAGTCTTGTATCCTTTGAAAGCAGTGAGAGCAGAGAGTAATCAGAGCTGCTGGCTGCCCATCCAGCGTGTGTCAGCACCGGACGGCCAGTTCCTTTCCACTTAGGACCATTTTGGCTACGGTCACGCTGCTCTGTGTTTGACCATATAATCTCTTTTCTTTGGATCTCGCGTGGGGTCACGTGCCTGGTACTGCGTCAAGGGGGACTACTGGGGAGTAGAAGACACTTTAGGTTTTTGCTTGTCATCTAATTAGGGTCTATTTTGTCCTCTACTTTTGCAATTTTGCAGTTGATGTACAGTCACTGCCAGAAAAAGAAAAAAAAAACCCTGAAAAATGTAACAATGTCAGCCATAATTCAACAGCATACAAATCAATATTGTTAACAGTTATAGCACATTTTTCTTCCATTCCTTGTGTGTGTGTGTGTGTGTGTGTGTGTGAGAGAGAGAGAGAGAGAGAGAATGAGAGAGAGAGAGAGAAAGAGAGAGAGAGAGAGAAAGAGAAAAGAAGAAGAAAAGGTCTAAATTGCTCTTCAGCTAAAAGTAAGCTCACATTTCTTAATACTGGGTACAATCAAATTTCATCTGGCTCTGTTCTTATTCATTGGGGCTAAAATCCAATCATTGTTATTTTCAGCTTCTTCTTGCTCTTTCCTTAGGCTTGCACAGAATGGCAGCGTCCTGCAATCCAGGAAATCAGGAAGAGCCTCTATTCTTCAGTTTATTTAGGAATGTGCTTTCCTCTGTCTCTTGCCCTGTTCCACCTCCAGACCTTCTATGGCTTTCAGACCCATGGAGCTTAATATTTGTAACATTCTGCTCCCGGTGGCCCTCCCACACACCCCATGCAGACGCCCTTCCACCTGCAGTTTGCTTTTCAACCACACCTAAACTTGCAATCTACACTCCCTCCCCAAATTTATTTTCAAACTTCTTATGCTTTTCTAAAAACCCCGAAGAACCCTACCACTCTCCTAGCCCTCCAGATCAGACATGCTGGCTCTGACCCTCAGAAATAACCAGGCGTTCTTTCCCTTTTATTTGTATTGCAACATGCAAAGGCTCACCTAGACAACTCCTTACTGAAGATGGCCAGGTCCCACCCAGGTCCTTAGACGCAGCCACGGGCCATTTAGCTTCCCAGGAGCTCAGAAGCTCCAGGCTTGACATTTGATCTCTGGAAACCATCCCCAACGATGTACAGCATGGTTCTTCTGGGAAAGCAGAAGATAGTACATTTGAATCTTCATATACTATTGCATTAAATGCCAACATTTTAAAAAACATACAAGCAAAAACCGTATCAGAATGATGATATAAATACAGATATATAACTCTCTCTCTTTTTAACGAACATCATGATCCTTTTCCCATGCACCTTTTTTTTTCCCCCATTTGCATTGCATAAAATAAGTGGGCAGATGTTTAGGATGCCAGCTGCTATATGTCCAACCAATTTGCACTCTTTAGTTGGGCTGTCTCAAGTACTTCATAAAGAAATGATACAAATCTCTCTTGTAGAGCAAGTAGCCCCACTGACAATTGGGGAAGGGGAGGATCAGATTTCCTGTTTCTTTTCTTTTCTTTTTTTTTTTTTTTTAAAGAAAGAGAGAGCATGTGAATGGGAGAGAGTGGCGGAGGAAGAGAGAGAAACTTAAAAAAAATTTTTTAATGTTCGTTTATTTTTGAGAGAGAGAGAAAGAGACAGCACAAGTGGGGGAGGGGCAGAGAGCGAGGGAGACATGGAATCTGAAGCAGGCTTCAGGTTCTGAGCTGTCAGCACAGAGCCTGATGCAGAGCTTGAACTCACAAACCATGAGATCATGACCTGAGCCACGTCGGATGCTTAACTGCTCTGAGGAAGAATCTTAAGCAGGCTCCACACTGAGCCCCTGAAACGGGGCTCTATCCCACAACTCTGGGATCATGACCTGAGGTGAAATCAAGAGTCAGATGCTCAACCGAGCCCTCCAGAAACAGTTTCCTGTTTCTGAATATTGCATCACGGGTTCAGAACACTTGCCTTGGGCTTTGCTTAACCAACTATGTTGTGTCTGATGAGCCTAATTATTCACAAACAGAAGTTGTATCAAAAAAGTTTCTATTTGTGTTTCCTTTCTCACTCTACTTCCGTGGTGGGGAAAGATGTCTATCCATTCTTGACTGCTCCCCTTTGAGACTGAAACTGTTTTTCTCCACCCTAGAATCTCACTGGTGCTATGACAGCTTAACCAGTTAAATATGGCTGATGTCGGACTGTGGCAATTCTGAGTCTAGCTTTTGTGAGGACTGGAAGCTTTCATTTGTTTTGTCTGGGGGTACTTGCTCTGGGAGACTGCCTCTCGGAACCCAGCCCACGTACTGTGGGATGCTTGAGTCGCTGGGAGAGGTTCGCTGCAGGTGTTCTAGTCAGCTGACCATCTGAACTCTCAGCCAGCAAACCAGCATCCAGGGCCAGCCATGGGAACCCTCTTGGTAGCTCCAGATCATTCGAGTTCTCAGACAACCACCACAGGTCCAGCCAGTATCAGAAATGCCTACTCAACATATAAAATCTCAAACAATAATGAAACATTTGTTGTTTAAAGTCAGTAGCTTTTGGGGCACCTGGATGGCTCAGTTGGTTAAGTGTCCGACTTCAGATCAGGTCATGATCTCATGGTTCATGGGTCCGAGCCCCGTGTCAGGCTCTGTGCTCACAGCTCGGAGCCTGGAGCCTACTTTGGATTCTGTGTCTCTCCCTCTCTCTGCCCCTCCTCTGCTCTCTCTCTTAAGAATAAACATTAAAAATAGTAGCTTTTGAAGTCACCTGTTAGAAAGCAATTAGATGAGAATGATATATTAATTTGGTCTCTACGGCTGTAGGACCGTGAATGTAGTTAATTATATTTAACCTCACACTCAGATCTATATATTGGAGTCATCTTCATGAAAAAGAGCTCTTCAGTTTTATAAACATTTACTGAGAAAATATTCTGTGCCAGGCAGAGGGTAAGCTGAGACATTAAGAAGACAAAGTCTGAATAAGCAAGAAGTAGAGAGTTTAGCAGTGAAAACAGGTATAAATATATAATAAGTACCTTGTGATAAATTATACTACAGAGATTTTTAAAAAATATTTTTAAGGCACAAATACTTGAGCATCTATTACATGCCAGGTGATGCAAGACACTGGGGACAGAGCAGAATGGAGTCTTTGGTGAATTTACTCACTAGGGTGGGGACAAAGATTTACAAGCACATATTTTCATTATAGTGTGGCAAATGCTAGAACTGAAACATGAAGCAGTTGGTACCTCAGCAGTATCATGGGTGTATTGCCCACCATGAAGAATGGCAGGTAAGGGGGCCTGGGTGGCTCAGTCCGTTAAGTGTCTAACTTCGGCTCAGGTCATGATCTCATGGTCTGTGAGTTAGAGCCCAACATTGGGCTCTGTGCTGGCAGCTCAGAGCCTGGAGCCTGCTTCAGGTTCTGTGTCTCCATCTCCCTCTGCCCCTCTCCTACTTGTGCTCTGTCTCTCTCTCAAAAATAAATAAACATTAAAAAAAAGAGAATGGCATGTAAAAGATGTGAAATGCATTTCAAATGCCATCCTTCTCCAGGTGGACTTTTCCTAAGATGGCTACACTTCCCATCCCCCATCCCGCAGGCTCTTCAGCAATGTGACCTTGCCACTCCCCCCCGTCCCTGCCCCCCATCAAGACAAGATCTCACTGCACTTCCTTCGAAACTGGGCTGGCCTTTGGGACTCACTTGTACAGAACAGAATTTAGTGGAAGAGATGCTATATGATCTGAGGCTGGGCCAGAAAAGGCCAAGCAACATCAGCCTTGATCGCCTGCCACCCTGGTTTACCAGATGTTCCGTCCCACAGGACTTTTTCTGGACACAGTTGCTGAACTGGGACATGACCAAGCCACGTGGAGAGACTATATGCAGGGTGCTGGTCAGCAGCCCTAGCTGAGCTCAGGCATCAGTTATGTGAATGAAGAGGACTCCAGGTACATCCAGCCCCCAGGGATTGAGTCACTCTCAAGCCACTTGAGTCTTCCGAGCAGAGACCCAGGATGCCCTGGGGCAGAGACAAGCCACCCCCTCTGTGCTCTCCTCAAAATCCTGATTTGCAGACTCCATGGTCATAAGAAAATGGTCACTATTTTTATCGCTAAGTTTGGAGAGTGCTTTATTATATAGCAGTAGATAATTAGAACAAGTGGGTTCTATGAAAGAGCTACTTTTCAATGAATAATATTATTTTTGAATAGTGTCTGTGGTGAGATTCCAGTATTCCTGGACACAGGTCTTTCTGTTAACTGAGAAACTGAGAAAACATGTATGTAGTTCCTAATTACTTTCTGAATGCAAATCACATGGTGTGGGGCACTCATCCCTGACTGAAATACTTCTCCGCATTTTAAAAATTACGGGTCTACTTTCTTGAAGAATATTTTATTACTTATTATGAGGATTACTTCTCTTCATCCAGATTTAGTGCAAATGGAAATGTCAGAAAGGAGTGATTTATTTTATATTCATATCATACATCTGTAAGCCACAACATTGTATTTATTTTTTAATGTTTATTTATTTTGAGAGAGAGACAGTGGGGGAAGGGCAGAGAGAGAGAGAGAGAGAGAGAGAGAGAGAATTCCAAGCAGGCTCCATGCTGCTAGCACAGAGCCCGATGTGGGGCTCAATCTCATGAATCTCATGAACTGTGAGAACATGACCTGAGCTGAAATCAAGAGCCAGGCGCTTAATAGGGGCTCCTGAGTGGCTCAGTCGGCTGAGCATCCAACTTCAGCTCAGGTCATGAGCTCACAGTTGACGAGTTCAAGACCCACATCGGGCTGTGTGCTGACAGCTCAGAACCTGGAGCTACCTTCAGATTCTGTGTCTCTCTCTCTGTCCCTCCTGTACTCATGCTCTGTCTTTCTCTGTCACAAAAATAAAATAAACATTAAGAAAATAAAAAAAGAGTCAGGCACTTAATCAGATGAGCCATCCAGGTACCCCAAGACACAATATTTTAGTAACTGATTAGTGGGAGAGTATGCCTTGGTGTATCCAGAGACATCAGCTACCTCATAGGTAATGTGTTTTTGACTTTTAATTACTAGTTATCTTTTGTAGGAAGAGTTTGCTTCTATGAGGAGGATTTGGACAAAACCACACTATCACACTGTATGATTCTCCCCCACTTTAGTTATTTGTCCCGTAGTACCACTTATTAACAATTAAACCATGTATAATTCTTAGATTGGCAACTTGAAAATTATCTAAGGAAGATACTCTTTTTAATTATGTAATTGAGAAGCACTTTTTTTTTTTTGCTATTTTTCTATCTTGCAGTAATTGAGAAATCATTAAAAATTGGAACACAGTTCTGTTCGATTTAGAGAGGGGCAAAGAGGCTGTGTTAATATCCAAAACATTTCTTTTCTTAGACTGTAGGCTTGACAAATGAGACAATTAAATCTGAGTCTCTGTGGTAGTAAAATAGGTGACATAGTAGGAAAACAAAGAGGTGCAACAAATGGTTAATGAATGGATGCCAATTATGTCTCAGCCAGGCCTGGCTCCATGTCCTAGGAAAGTGAGAGGACTGTGGGTAAAGAAAGGAAAAGACTGGCACTGGAGGGGACGCAACGTATGCCAGGCTGATATCGCCCCTCTTGAAAGCCAGGTGCTACTCATCCTAGACCAGGAGCCAAAAAAAAAAAAATAATAAATAAAATAAAAAGAATGTCCTGTATTGGAATGCGAGAATTCTGGCAATGAGAGCCTGTCATCTGCCCAGAAAGCCTCAACTTTCTGACTCTTTGCAACCCTGCTGGGTCAAATGGACGAGATCAACAGGAGGAATGCACAGGTAGCCTCAGATCCCAGATCCAGGCAGTCTTTCTGGGTCTCAGACATCACAGCATCGTCCTCGTCGCTTCTTGTCCCCATCATCAGATTTCCCTATCAATTTCTGTCGTGCTGTTTGGTTGGCCACTAATACGCTTTTGTACAAACCTCTCAGATTTTACCTAAGTTGCCTAATGGTAAGTTTCTTTAAACGATGGGTATGTGGGGCACCAGGGTGGTTCAGTAGATTAAGCATCTGACGCTTGATTTCTGCTCAGGTCATGATCTCACAGTTCGTCAGTTCGAGCCCTGCACTGGGCTGGGCTCTGCGCTGGCAGCATGGAGTCTGCTTGGGATTCTCTGTCTCTTTCTCTCTCTCTCTGTCTCTCTCTGCCCTTCCCCACGAGTACAGGTGCATACTCTCTTCCTCGAAATAGATACATAAATTTAAAAAAAAGAGATGGATATGTAATTTACTTCCTCAATTGTCCCTTGTATGCCTTGTTCATGTAGTTCACGGTTAAACTCTGTCAGCTTTTTCTGAATGAAGGAGTAAATGGAGGGTGTTCCCCAAGGCAAGAAAAATTCAGTCAACTTAGGATTTTGGCCCTTCAAGGAAGAAAGCGAGTTGGAATATATTTATACTTTTCTATGTATCTTTTGGGGATATGTACACATAGTAAAAAATAATCAAAACCCAAATCAAATATTCTCAGGAACGTTTTTTTTAATAAAAAATTGAAAGTCTTTTAATATTAAGTTTGGAATTTTTTTTTGAAGAGATGAGAGATGCCTAAGTATTGGCATAGGAGAAGCTGGCATTTGCAGTTATTTTTGTTCCGTTAAAAATTTCTTTTCAAGCTTGCTTGTCAGTTCAGTCACCAAGCTTCACTAAGCTTTGCTAATTTTGTGAAATTTGGAATAGTTGTTTTGCCACGTTAGAGATAATCCCCGAAAGCTTCCTTCTTGCAGATGGCAATAAATCATTCTCTCCACTAAAAGCCTCGATGTCATTTGAAATTTATTACACAGAGTGGGTAGTGGACTTAAAAGCCATTTCACGTGTCTTATTACTTCAATCATCTAATTTATGGGTTTCAGCCGCAATTGCAGTTGGAAAAAGTATTTTCCTTCCCTTGATCAATATGAGTCTGGCTTTGCATTCATCCCCACTAACCCTCCTTGCCTGATCTCACCTACTATCTCTCTTGGATTTCATGGTTTCTGCGGTCATTGTCCGGTTTCCATTATTCAAGGTAAGTCAGGTCTAAAATGGAAAGAAATTGCCAACAAGGCTGATGTAGATTGAGTAAGCTTTACTAGCTCTTAGCCGCACTTGTCAAAAGATATCTTAGTTATTATTAGTTGAGCAAGCTGCCCTAGGGAAGAGGAAGCTGTCAAAAACTCCTGTGTTTAATATGTACATCTCTGGCTTCATGGAGAGAAAGCATGAAGGAAGCCTATTAAACACTGATGAGGTAAGCCTCAGTAACACACTGAACACAAAGAATGGTAAGGAACTGGTACTCTTTCTTGCCATACTGCACGTAGGTCTTTTTTCCTTCCACAATAATCTCTATTCCCATATGCCAGTCATTGTCATTCCTATGATGAAAGATAGTATTAATGGATTAATAAAATGAAGAGGAATCTAGGACAGCGAGAGGCCCTGTACAGCCCGAGGTCTCATACCTAAAATACCCCATGTGGGTGTAACAATGATTGAACCACTGCAGTGTCCAGGCATAGACCTGGTCTTTGATCACTACCAGGATGGCAGTAAAAGTTAACTGCCATACTCTTTGAGTTCAAAATCAGAAAAATAAGATGTGCACTCAAGTATTCCTAACCCGGGCTGCCATGAATACATCCAGCCCTTATTGACCTTACATTTTCAAGCCATTCAATCTTATGGGAAATTTCAAAATGTATTCAAAGCCTACCCCATGCACAATACTGAAAGACAACTACACTTTCCTCTATTTCTTAGCCCTGGGACAAGAATAGGTTTGGGTAATATACCCCAAAACTCCCTTCCTTGCTGCTCTTTCCTCCCATCCCAACTGGTCTCACTTGGGCGCCCATTGTCCCCTATTCTCCTGTGACCAAAGTATTGATGGCCTTCAGAGCAGCCCTTTCTCTTTCATTTCTTGCTTGCTGGGAGAGGGTGCTCCTAAAATAGATGTTGAAAGTGCCTTCTGCTTGTATTCTCATCTCGTTTGCACCTATGATACGGGCAGGAGATCCAATCCTGGTAAAAGGAACTGGAGGAGGTGTCTACTAAGAGCTCTTGGGAAATGTTTTACCTAATAAAGTAGACCTCGGGGAAGAGGTACTTTCCTTGCTCTCTGGATGTTGTCACGTCAGCCCGTGGCACCCGGGGCTGCTATAGCAGCTTGCCAACCGGTGGGAAGAGCAGAGCAGGAAAACCACAGCACCTGGGTCCTTGGTAGAGAGCTGCCTTGTACCTGGAATGTGTTGTTTATGAAAAACAATGTGTGTTTACAGAGGCAGGTGGTGGTTAGCAGTTTGGCGAATTGTCTGGAATTTCTAGCTCTGAGATGCACACACCCTGGTCACTAAAATTTGAGGGATACTGTTCCTTCTTAGCGGCTCTTGTTCCTTTTGAGTTAAATCAACCCCTCAGTTTAGATGGAGAGGTTATGGGGGACGTTCCATGGTTCAGATCCATCCGGAAGTTTGCTCGTTAAAGATAAGACTCACCGTCTTTAGCGGTAGGAAGCTCTACTTCTTCTGTTTTTTCTTTTTTTTTTTTCTTCTGTTGGGTGAATTCTCTCCCCAAATTTAAGGAATACATGACTCCACAATTATTTGAAGTGTTACAAATAAAGACAAATACCTTTTTCTTAAAGTGAACATTGGAAACCAAACATTGCATAATAACATAGTAAAGCTGGGGGCTGATTTCATTTATGAATAAATGTAAACATTCTAGGTAAACTATAAACAAATTGAATCCAACAACATATTAAGAGAAAAAGCACCTTAACTGCACAGTTTTCATGCCAGCAACTTAAGAAAGGTTTACTATTTGGAAGTATTTAAAAATAATTCTCGGACCACCTGGGTGGCTCAGTCGATTAAGTGTCTGACTTCAGCTCAGGTCATGATCTCGTGGTTCATGGGTTTGAGGCCCGCATGGAGCTCTGTGCTGACAGCTTAGAGCTTGGAGTCTGCTTGGAACTCTGTGTCTCCTGCTCTCTCTGCCCCTCCCCCACTCATGCTCTGTCTGTCTGTCTCTCTCTCAAAACTAAATAACACAAACATTTTTTTAAAAAGTCTACAATCTGTTTTAAAAAATAATTCTCATATTTTAAACCAGAAAAGTCATGTAAAGCATTCCCAGTCATGCCAAAAAAAAAAAAAAGTCGTTGAAGAACATTTTGTACTATTCTTCAGAAAATAGGAACAATGAACATGATGTATAAATGCATAAGTGGAGATCCTGATAATAATCCAGTGTAATAAGAAACTGTCATGAGTTAAAGAGAAGAAAGATAAGACTTGAACTTTTCAGAGGAGGAAGCATGCTCTGTGTGAAAGTTACAATTCAACAACCAGAAGGCATATTTGCATTTCAATTCCCCCACCTGCAATCTGTAGTAAGACCTTATATCACTTCACCCTTGGATTTCAGACAGTTTATCTAAAAAATGAGGCTAATAATGGCTGCCATGGAAGGATTAATGTGATTTAAAAATATATGTAAAACATCTCATTTATACTAGGCTTGCATAAAATGGTGTTTAAAAAAAATATACTACCTATTCTGGAGTTTTAGCCACTCAAACATATTGAAAAAACGGGCGGTGGGGGGGAGGATTCAAACACATAGTTAGTTGAAGTCATTAATTGTATAGCATATCTCCCAAATAATCCAGTTATATGAGTACTTTCTCCTTCTTGATAATTGCAGAGAAGGTCTTCAGTGATAAAAGCTTCAAAAACTTTCTTAGATATGTACCACAGCAGAAAGTTGACTCTTTGTTGTCATTTGTTTCCACCCAAAAGAAGATACACATTCATTGAGAACGTGCCCACCATCTGTTGATTTGGGGTCCGTGTCATTGTCCAGTTAATAGAACACATTCAGTCCCCTGGATGCTCATCTGTGGAGCCTCTCTTCCTTCCTTCTGTTTCCCTGGCCCTCTGCTTCTCCAGTCAAGCACTCATAATTTATGGAAGATTGGAGAAGCAGTTAACTTTTTTCCTTCCTCCCATAACTCTCTTCTGAAATTGCAAATTAATTTCCATAACATGGCTCTGCATTTTTTCTGAGACTGTGATTCTATTTACCTGGAGTGCAAAATTGAGGGGAAAGAGGAGTGCAGATCAGCACCATCCAGGGGTCGATGTTTAGTTTGGTCCATATTTTCATGAAACCAAACCATGTGTTTTTGTATTTCCATAGTTTTAATTTTGTTTCAGTCAGATACTTTATCAATCAATAAGCATGATCTTTTTTAAGAGCCAATAGTGATCCAAGAAAATGGGCTTCTGAGACTCTTGAGTCTAAAAAATGTCTTCATTTTAAGGAAAATATTTAGTAAATTTCTCCAAATGATCTTATAATGTCTGAATATAGGAAAATAAAATGAATGAACACATTCTTCTTCAATTCCTTAAAAATATCCCCTAAATTCTCCGTGGATAATTTATAGGTTTTCTCTCTGTTCCTTCCATCATGTAAAGAGTAGGTCTTGCAAAGTTGGCAAACACAATCTCTTGGCTTTAAGCCATGAAATATAAACTGTACCCACCAACCATCACTTTTGACCATAATACATTTTTTTCTTTTTGTTCTTGGTGCTTCATCTGTGACATATGAATTGAATTCAGCTTTTCTGTTTTTAGATCTAACTTCTCATATTTCTTGCTCATAGGCACATTGGCCATGGATGTTCTTATATGCTAAAGTTATTTAACATTTTTTCTTGCTAAAACTTTCAAGCAGACCACATCCAGGGGGCTATTAACAGAAACAAATTTGTTGTATCAAAATATCTTTTTCTGATGATAAGTAAGAGGAAATTTAGGGAATGCATAAAAAGAGAAGAAAACAGAAATTGTCTGTAGTTTTGCTATTCAGAGGTACCTACTCTTGAAAAGTGTTTCATTTTGTTTCCTACCTTTTATGCAATGTACATGTTTAGGATATATGAATAAATCTATCTACACATCTATGTTTTCTATTTATGTAAGAAAGGGTGAGAAGAGGGACTCTCTTGGCTCTTCTCAGACAGTAAATCTTAGGTTGCTGTGTGCTTCATCAATTTACCCACAAACACTAGCTTTCTGTCATACTTTTACTATTTTTTTTGGTTAATTCATTTTGCTAATATTTTATTAGGGGCTCAGAAAGTCACTGGAATCTTCCCAACAACCTATTTCTAAATCTCCTCTATGTTATTAGCTCATTATCTAATTCATTTAGGAAAATAGGAGACCTTCAAATGCCTTGTATTACACACTTGCTGCATAGGGAAACACATCCCCTCTTTACATATGGGTGGACACATATTTTGCCTGACTCTTGGTCATCAAGACCTCATAAATGTAAGAGCTGATTCTCACGGATGATCAAGTTTAATGTTCCCATTTTACAGATAAAATTACTCTGGGAAAAGTCTATTTCTTTTTTTATTTCAAGTTTTTATTTAAATTCTAGTTAGTTCTCATATATGGTATAACTTCGGACTCCACTCCAAGGCAAAAGTTACAGTAAAAGAATGGTTGCTAAATCTTCCATTTTAGGGGGTTAGAAGAAATCTGCAAGGATGCATTGATCAAAGGTTTATCTGACCTCCAAGGGGCGGGCTGGCTGGCTTGCTGGCTTTCTTTCTTTCTTTCTTTCTTTCTTTCTTTCTTTCTTTCTTTCTTTCTTTCTTTCTTTCTTTCTTTCTTTCTTTCTTTCTTCTTTCCTTCCTTCCTTTCTTTTTCTTTCTTTCTTTTCTTTCTTCTGTCAAGTTTATTTTGAGAGAGAGAGAGAGAGAGAGAGAATCTCAAGCAGGGATTAGTGCGAAGCCTGATGTGGGGCTTGAAACTCACAAATCATGAGATCATGACCTGAGCTGAAATCAAGAGTTGGATGCTTAACACGCCGAGCCACCCAGGCGCCCCTCCAAGGGTCTTTCTTAAGTGACGCATTCATTTGTGCTGCCATTTATCCCTCGCTCTTCTCCGGTTGCTTGACTGCAGTTTATGGGGATACTGAATGTGGAACAGAGTGGATAGGAACAGAGATGCAGGGAAGGGTTAGTCCTGAAGAAAAGACCAGTTGCAGTAGTATGAACTGAGCATCCTTTATTATCCTGCAGTGTGCCTCTTGGTAGTATGTGAATATGTTTACACGGTAGCATATTTAAAAATCCCTAAAGTAGGTAACGAACAATTTTAATGAAGAATTTCTCAAGGTGGAACAAATTTTTTGAGAGCTACCATCAGTTTCTTTGGAACAGGAAGATAATAAGGATTTAATTAAAAATTCCTTAAGAAAATATCAACTTTTGAGTGCTCTCACTTGATCAGTGGTCAGATTTCTTTTATGTTGAAAAAATGTGCTTTCTATGTGAAAGCTAATCATAATCTTAAATATTCCTACCATCATTAATAAAGTATCATTTTAATATTCTATGGTTTATATTTAAACATTCAACATATTATTAGATATTTCAGCAAGGTGGAAGCAAATTTTTATTCAGCCATTTAGGAATTTCATGAACGTATGACTAAAAGAAAAATTCCCACCACAGTTTGCCCTAATTTTCTTCTCCAAAAAGGACTACCTCTGTTATGTGACTTAGACACATTTCCTTCTAGAATAGCTAGACTGTCTTAGGTAGTTTGTTAAATACTCTCAGTGATGGTGGTATTAACAACAATAACACTTAAAAACTTCCCTATTTGGGAATTCATGAAAATTTACATTAAAGTTCTGCACAAATGGCATGTAGTAAAAAGTGTGCTAAAAATATTAATCTTGCAAGCAGGCCTTTAGATGCCATCTTCTTTCTGCCAAAGCACTTTGAACCCTGGCAGTATGGTATTTAGCATGGTATATTGTAAACATTTGTTTATTTGTTTTCCTCCTCCATTGGACTGAACTACTCGAGGACCTGAAAGACCTCTTGTTCATCTTTTTGTTCTAATGTCTTAGCACAGTGCCCAACACAAAGTACACATTCAGTATGCATTGATTCACTTGAAATAAATGGATATTTTTAATGGGAAATAACCATTTATATACATAAAACACCATAATTGAGTGAGCAGAAACTAACCCTCATAAGCTGGTGCTTTGATATGTTAATGTAAGACGATTCTTACCGATTCATCACAAAACAGAGGATTCAGTATCAGATAGATCTGGGATCTGCTTAGACATCTATTAGCTGTGTAGCTGGACAAATTAGCAAACCACTATAAACCTTAGTCTTTTCATATGTGAAATGTAGTTATTAATGGTACCTTACTGATTTGCAAGGATCAAATGAATTAATGTGTGTAAAGTGTTAAGTATCATATCTGCCACATAATAAGCTCTCAAAAAATGTTATTAACTGGACATTGTACTTGCATATCCAAGTTAATGCATTTACACTTTTTTTATCTTTTAACATTTTTTGGGCAATTAGCTAGTAATTAGAATAGTCATATGTCACATTGTTAGAAATACTGTTTATATAAGGATTCTCCAGTTTATAGATAAACTCCATATGTATATACATATATATGTGTGTGTATATACATATACACACACATATATATGTATAGTGTGTGGGGCTGTATTGTATTTATGATTATATTTGCTTTTCTCTTTTTTTAAGGTTTGTTGTTGTTGTTGTTGTTGTTGTTGATTTAAGTAATCTCTGCACCCAACGTGGGGCTCGAACTCACCCCACCGAGAACAAGAGTCGCATGCTCTTTCCGCTGAGGCAGCCAGGTGATGCTTGATGTTTTCTCACATGAGATTGTAACTACTATGTTCTTTTAAGAAGTTGCATAAAATTGCATAAGATATTTGTTTTTATATTTTCTTTTATATTGTGAATTTTTAATGTATACCTTTAAATCATCAGATAGTCATTTTGGGCATGCTGAAAGGTCTGCCGATAGAAGGCTGGTGTTTACGTTGTCACTGTGGTACATGTTTAAAATGTACAAGGAGGTTCATCACCCGGCAGTCATATTGCCATAGAAAAATACCTGATACTTTACTTCATCAAAGAGATACTTGTCATTGAACTGTTGAATTTTCTTAAGAAATTAATTCAAACAAGATTTCTAGGGTGATAACAATATGAATTGTGGTGCCAAATCACAAATTAGTGCCCCTCAAAAATCTTAATAATGTAAACATTTCAGTAAGAACCAAATTGAATCATTTTCCTTCAAGTTTTTTTTTTCTATTTAAATTGGTAGTCTCTGTTTTATATAAATGGGATCCTCTTGATCATAAGAAAGGACACAACATTCTTCCAGTTTAAATTGATGCTTTTGGAGAACTTCTTCTTTAATATATCTGCTTTAAAAACAAATTCCAGTGATTGTGGGGAATCACTGGAATCTATTCATGAAATCATTATAGCCTTATACGCTAACTAACTTGAATGTAAATTTAAAAAATAAGTAAAAAAATAAAATAAAATGGTTAACTTTATGTTATGTGAATTTCACCTCAATAAAAGATTTTTAATCCTAAAATAAAATAAAATAAAACCAACTTTTGGGGGCACCTGAGTGGTCCAGTCAGTTGAGGATCTGACTTTGGCTCAGGTCATGATCTCGTGGTTTGGAAGTTCAAGCCCTGAAGTAAAACATGAAGCAGTTGGTACCTCAGGGTTATCATGC
Source organism: Crocuta crocuta (assembly GCF_008692635.1). Lineage (NCBI taxonomy): Eukaryota > Metazoa > Chordata > Mammalia > Carnivora > Hyaenidae > Crocuta > Crocuta crocuta. The sequence continues at coordinate 5,175,580 of NW_027530857.1, forward strand.
ATGTATTGTCTGGCATAAAGAATGGCAGGTAAGGAGGACTGGGTGGCTCAGTTGGTTAGTTTCCGACTGTGGCTCAGGTCATGATCTTATGTTCATGAGTTCGAGTCTCTCATCTGGCTCTGTGCTGACAGCTCAGAGCCTAGAGCCTGGTTCAGATTCTGTGTCTCCCTCTCTCTCTGCCCCTCCCCCATTCACATTCTGTCTGTTTCTCAAAAATAAATAAACACTTAAAAAATTAGAAAAGCCCACCAACTTCTGTTTTTATACCACCAACTCATGGTTATCCCAGAAAATAGAAAAAAACTTCACACAGATTATTGAAAAACCACAGTTCATCAAAGAGAGTCCTGTTTTAACCAATGTATTCTCCGAGTGTTGCTAACAAAGAGGAAAAAGATTTGCATTTCTTTTCTTTGCTTTGAAAGTAGGGCCAAAACTCTATACAGAAGTCTAAAATGAAGCAAGGCTCCCAGACAACTCCCAACCCGGGATCAACCTCCATGTAACTTCATAGGGGCTGAACCAGCATTTTCAGTGTGGAGATTTAGATGGATAAGCTTGGAAATCTTTATAGAATTCAACCTTCCAGATAGAAAGTTGGAGTTAAAGCAGATCTCAAACTTCATTTCCTGTGAGCAAAATAATACATTTTTCTCCTAGGGACAGAGTGCACTAGGAATTTATGCAGTGGACAGGCAAGGGTCTAAGAATGAGAAATAGTATTTCCTAAATCCTCAAGAGACTATTGCAGAATCATGTGGCCTGAAGGAGCCTTCCGTGTGTCTTCTGATTTTCAGGAAAACATATTTTTTAAGCCACTGCAGGAGAGGTGACATTTCATTTTCTCCATAAAAGACTCTCTTGGAAGGTTATTTTATAGTTTCTCTCTCAGAACCATTCCAAAGAGGTTTTTCTTAGTCCAGACAGGACTCATATCTCTTATGAACGATGGAAAGAAGGTGGGCTAGGTTATTCAGGGCTCGGGGAACGTGTAAGAGAGTAATTTAAAGTTTTTCCTTTTATCACCAGAGTTCCATCTATCTCCTTCTAAAGTTATAGAGCCAAAGCTGAAGGGTGATTTTCAGGTAGTCCAGGAGATATGAAATATACCACTGCCTGCTTCAAAATTGTTTTCCTTGTGCATGTGTATCTCCTCACTGTGCGTGTGCTTAGTAGTTGCATGTGAATGCTTGTAGTGATAGAAATTGCCCAGCAAGCATGACATCAAGTCATCATTAACACATCCAGCCACTTTTCCCCTCAGAGCTCAGGAGCCTGAATCAAGCAGCTATTATAAATCAATCAGCACTGCCATAGTGGATAAAATCTGATCATCCTGGCCCTAGATTTCAATCAGCCACATACGCTTGTCCGGGACCAGAAGGCTAAGGAGTTCAATCCAAGATGGACCCCAGAATCTAGAGGAAAATCTTGAATGATGTTCCTCAACTTTCTGAGCATTAGTAATAATGCTTGGGTAATAATAAGTATTGATATATTTGTTCTTAGGCATCCTTTAGAGTCTACAGTTGTACAAAAAGGCTAAGCTGTTGGGTCAGGAAAATATCACCCTTTGTGGATAAAGATAATTATAGGGACAACTATAAGTGTGTTATCCAATCGAACTTTCTGTGATGAACAAACCATTCTGTGCTGTCTGGTACAGGGGCCACTGGCCACATGTGGCTCTTGAGGGCTTGAAATGTGGTTAGTACATCTGAGGAACTGAGTTCTTAGTTTTAGAGAAATTTAAATTTAAAGAGCCACATATTGCCAGTGGCTCTACTCTAGTATTGGATGGGGAAGTTCTATAGAATGCTTGCATGAAACTTATTCTATGGCCTGATTTAAAATATCCTGATTAAAGTATATGTTTCCTTTTCTGTTATACGTCTACTTAAAATATATGCTACAAAAAAATAATTATACAACCTGGTCTTGTATGCTTTGAAAGTATTTGGAAATGCATGATACAATTTTTTTAAATCATGAAAGACAGAAGTTGTGGACTAGTTCCTAAGAAATAATTCATGTGAATTTCATGTGAATTTTAATTTCAAATATTCATGTGAATAAAAAGAGAGACATGATATGTCTGAACATACTCCATTTATTATAAAGGAATATGCAGAGTCTCCTTATAAGCTATGAGAACATACTATTTGTAACAGAAACTGTCTTTTGTATATTTGTTCTTATATCATCTGGTACATGGTAAGCATTCATTTTTATTTAAAAAAAAATGAATAGAATTTATCAGGCTCTATCATCCACAGAAGATGTCTCTCCAAATTTTCTAAGGAACAGTGAGTGATTAAACAGAAAAGGAAAGAGTGGTTCTGTAGCAACTCATCATTTTCTTGCTGCCAATCTTGCTGCCAAATTGCCCTTCCCCTTCGGATGATCAGCTCACTGCAGGAATTCAAAAGAAATTAAAGCACAAACTTTGACCAGCCGCATTTCAACCTTTGCCCCAGAAGTAACATCAAGTTGTAACCAGTTAATTTGTGCTTTGTTATTAGCTTGTCCCTGTGCTGTATTTGTAAGTACAGAAATTCTAAGCAGCTATGTTTTAACTGAAAATGAACTAAGCATATGTGCTGCCTGAAAACAAAAACAAAAACAAAACAAAAAACCATAGTGTGAGATGATTAAACAAAAAATGTTGCTTGTAGTTTTTTTCAGCAGGAAAAATGGCTCTGTGGTTCATCTCCTTGAAGAGGCGAACTCTCAATGAGCAAATGATTAACATGAAACCTAGACTAGACTTAACGTGTTCTGGACCAAATTAACAGAGTGTTGGAACTCTCTCCTACTGAGGCAGAAATCCAGGTTCCTAGCTAACAGCGGAGGGTCATGGAAAGTTCTCAGAGTGGGTCTCTCCAGCTCTCCATGGATTCAGACTAGATAGGCTTGCAAGTCAGTTCAGAATGGAGTCCTGTTCGAGATTATTGAGCAACACACTAATTTCATCTCCCCTCTATTAAGTCATCTCCAGAACCTGTTTGTTTATATTATCCTTATAGCCCAACCTAAAATTTCAGACACTTAGCATCCAGTTAAAAAATATCCTTAGATAGTTTGCATATGATGTCCCTACGATAATGTGATGACAAAAATCTATAATAATATGTATCTTTCAGAAAAGTCAGATTTATGGCAAAGAATTTATGTTGGTGATGGAAGAATAGCTTGAATTTTTTAGAAAGTTTTTCTTCTTTCCAAATTGTATACCTGGTATCAGATACAAACTAATATGAAAAATGAAACTGTAAAAACTGTGCCTTTTTATCGACTTGTGGATATGAGTTAGGGAGATCTTATGCCATCAAAAATTTTTAAGGAGGTTGCATAATATAATTGGGTATTTCTAAGGGAAGATGGCTGAGAGCCTCAGTATTTCAAATTACTTTAATGACTGATAATGTGTCATAGATAATGAAGATGATTTCATTTCTGCCTAGTAGTGGTATAATTTAGGGCACAGACTCACAATTGGACAAAAATGCTAAAATAGGCTCGTGGTCAGTTCAAAAAAAAGTCACAGACTTTAACATGGTCATGGAATGTCTTGTCTCCAATGTTAACATCAGGAATTCCTAAATGTTTGCTTACCTCTATGTTTTAAATGACACTGTAAGCGGTTGGTGTCCCAGTGCCACTTGGCACATAAGAGCAAGTGTAGATCCATTACCAGATGGTGGAATGCCAGCAAAAGAAAGAAGTTTCATTTCTTTATAACTTGCTGATGCAAGTAAAGACATGGCTGACATTTTGGAAAGCTCTTCATAGTGGTGAGTTTGATATTGGGGGGCCAGGGGATAGCCTCGGTCCTGGGGATAGCCTCAGGAAGATATGGTTGCCCACTCTTTTGTGGGGAAGAGTAAGATCACTGCATCTTTATATCTGTTATTCTGGTTGGTGATTGTATTAGTTTTCTATTGCTGTAAAAATTACCACAAACTCAGTGACGTAAAACAATATCCATTTGATTGTTTCTTCTCTCATGGTTTCTATGGGTCAGGTATCTGGACACAGTGTGGCTCAGCTGGTTTCCCTACTCAGGATCCCACAAGCCTGAAATCAAGGTGATAGGAGGGCTGATTCCCTTTTGAAGGCTCTGGAGAAGCATCTGTCCAAGCACATTTGAGTTGTGGGTGGAATTCTACTGCCTCTGTATTTGAGAGTTGCTGGCTGGCTGACTGTCAGCCAGGGGCAGCCCTTAGCATCTAGAAATCTCTCTTCCACTATTGTGCATGGTCTCTTACATCTCAAAACCACAGCAATGGCATGTCAAGTACTGTTCACACTGGGATCTTTCTGTCTTCCTTCCTACTGAATCTCTCTGACTCTAGTTAGGGAAAGTTCTCTGTGCTGTAAGGGCTCATGTAGGAAGACTGCATCCACCCAGAGAATTCAGCCTCTTCTGTCTACCTTAAGTCCTTAACCTTAACCTTTCTGCAAGCCCTTTTGCCATGTAACGTAACACATTCAGTGTTCTAGGGATTAGGGCATGGACATCTTTGGAAAGCCATTATTCTGGCTACCACAGCAATTATCAGGATCAATAGTTTATGTTAATTGTAGCTTTAAAAGTTTACTTTTACCTCTCAGTCTCCCCCTCCCTCTATATTTCATTTAGAAACCTGGAGTAAAACCTGGAACAAAAAGGAAGAGCTTTTCTGTATCTTTCTGTAAGTTTATTCTCTTACAATGTCCTTATCAATACAAGTTAGGCATTTGTTATTAAATCTGGAATCTGAAAAGCAAGGTCCCTGTAAAATAATGAACAACTCTGAGGCTAAGAAAATTATAAATTTAATGAGATTAAGTAAGAATACCACTGGATATGGAAGCAATTCCTGTATTGAAGTCATTGTTATAGACTTTAGCTGTTTAAAAACTACAAATTTAGTAAAGGCTGCCATGTTTGCAAGAAGAACTGGGTGTAAATTATCTATAGACATGAAATTTAGGTGCTGATTAAATTCCTATTCATAGTTTATTATAGTGTCCATAAAATCTCACTACTAGAAATGAGTACAGGGCCAAGTTAAGTGTATTTGAATTCATACAAACTTGCTTGGGAAGATACCAGTGACACTGGGACACTAGAATGCTGGCATTTTGTTTTCAAGTTATGCTGTGTGCTAAGTAGTTTGTTTAGGCTTTCTGCTTCTCTTTGGTAATTTTTCTAGAAAACTGTCCCTATCATACAAGTTTTCAAGATTCTTGGTAATTTTGCAATGCTCTGTTACAATTTAAAGAATTAAAACTATCTTTTTAAAAAATGTTTATTTATTTTTGAGAGAGAGCATAGTCATCGGGGGTGGGGGGCAGAGAGAGAGGAGACAGCAGACTCCAGGCTCCGAGCTGTCAGCTCAGATCCTGTGATGGGGCTCAAACCCAGGGACCATGAGATCATGATCTGAGCTGAAATCAGATGCTTAACTGACTGAGCTACCCAGGCACTCCCAAAATGAAAAATATCTTAATTTGGGGCACCTGGAAAGCTCAGTTGGATAAGTTGGTTAAGAGCCTGCTTTTGATCTCTGCTCAGGTCTTGGTCTCGTGGCTCATGAGATAGGGCCCTGTATCAAGCTCTATGCTAACAGTTACAGAGCCTGCATGGGATTCTATCTCTCTCCCTCTCTAGTGTGCCCTCTCTCTCTCTTTCTCACTCTCACTCTCAAAATAAATAAATAAACTTTAAAAAATCTTGATTTGTAGTGACATTTATTTATTGTGTTTTATTTGAACTTATTTATTCTTGTTCTTATTACCATTTCATGTTCTTTTTTAAAATTTATTTTTAAAAAAATTTTTTAATGTTTTATTTATGAGTATGAGAGAGAGAGAGAGAGAGAGAGAGACAGCGTGAGCAGGGGAGGGTCAGAGAGAGGGAGACACAGAGTCTGAAGTAGGCTTCAGGCTCTGAGCTGTCAGCACACAGCCCAATGTGTGGCTCGAACCCATGAACCATGAGAACATGACCTGAGCCGAAGTCAGACGCTTAACCGACTGGGCCACCCAGGTACCCTGCAAGTTCTTTTCTTTAATATGTTCACAAAAGTATTTCATTAGTGTTTTAAGTGAGGTAAAGATTTGCTTTAATTCATTCTAGGTTTTTTTTTTTTTTTTTTTTTTTTTTTTTNTTTTTTTTTGTATGCTTACTATCATTACGGAGTTTTACCTTTACTTCCTACCATTGCTTTATTTGGGTTCATTTTGTTATTCCTTTTGTCGTATATTCTGTAGAAATATCAATTTATTTAATCTGTAGTGTTTTTAAGAGATTATAGTAAGTGTGTAAATTCTCCTCCAAGGACCATAGACAGCCTTTATCCCATTGGCTTTGATAGAGAGTGTTTTTTCACATTATTAAATATTTTTCAATTTTCATTTTGCTTTCCTGGTCAACTCCTTAATTACTGATACATGGAAAAAATCTTAGGTATATGGAGTTAGGAGAGAAGAGGTTGTTTTCTTGTTGATTTCTACTTTTATTGTGTGTAACATAGCCATCTTGGTACATTAGTATGGAATTTGTTGGAACTTCCTTTGTGTCTGAAGCAGTCTTTGTGAATGGTCTTTGTGTGTTTGAAAAGAATGTACATTCCCTGTTTGTAGGAATGCAAGGTTCTATACAAATCTGTTACAGCAGATTCGATTATTATGTTGTTCAAATCTTCTACATCCTTGATTTTTTGGGTACTTGATCTGTCAGTATATGACAGATATGCACTTTGATTATGGATTTACTTTTTCTTTTTGTGTTTCTATCAGATTTTGCTTTACATGTGTTTTAAGCTTTATTTGGGTTCATTCAGGTTTAGAGCTTTTTATCATTATTGCATTTTTCCATTTATTGATATATAAAATGTCTCTATTTTGGATATGGATTCTATTTTGTCAGATTTAATATCATTATACCTTCTACTTTTTAGTATTTGGTTTGCATTTTTTCCATTCCCTTACTTTCAATCTCTTGGATTCCTCTCCTTTAAGCTATGTGCATTTTGTAAATAGCCTCTATTTGCCTATGATTTTGTCCATTCTGAGATTCTCTATCTTTTAATAAGGTATTCACATTTACTAGAGTTATTAAGATCTGTAAGCTTATGTCTAGCTTCTTTTTCCCTGTGTCTTCTATGTTTAGGAAGACCTTGGAAATATTGTAGGTTGGGTTCTAGACCACCACAATAAAGCAAATAATGCAATAAAGTGAGTAAAATGAATTTTTTTGTTTCCCAGTGCATATACAAGTTATGTTTACACTATACTATAGTAGTCTATTAAGTGTGACATAACATTATGTCTAAAAAGAAAACAGTGTAGGTAGCTTAATTTAAAAATATTTTATTGGTGGGGCACCTGGGTGGCTCATTTGGTTAAGCATCCAACTCTTGATTTTGGCTCCAGTCATGATCTCATGGTTCATGGAGGGGCTCTACATTGACAGTGCAGAACCTGCTTGGGATTCTCTCTCTCACTCTCTTTCTCTCTTCCTCTTCCCTGCATTCTGTCTCAAAAAGAATAAATAAAGATTAAAAAAATAAAAATACTTTATTGCTTAAAAAAAATGCCAGCCATCCTCTGTGAGTTCAGTGGGTCTAATCTTTTTGCTGATGGAGGGTCTGGTCTCAATATTGATAACTACTGATTGCTCAGGGTGGTGGTTGCCAGAGGTGGGGTGGCCACGGCAAATTCTTAAAACAAGACAAAAATGAAGTTGGCCACAGGGATAGAATCTTTTTTCACAAACGATGTCTCTGTAGGATGGGATGCTGTGTGTTAGCACTTTACCCACAGTAGAACTTCTTTGAGATTTGGAATCCATCCTCTTAAACCCTGCCGCTGCTTGATCAACAGAGTTTATGGAATATTCTACATCCCTTGTTGTCATTGCAACAGTCTTGACAGCATTTTCACCAGGAGTAGAATCCATCTCAAGAAACCATTTTCTTTGCTCACCCATAAGAAGCACTTTGTCATCCATTAAAGTCTGATCATGAGGTTGTGGTAATTCAGGCTTATCTTGAGGCTCCACTTCTAACTCTAGTTCTCCGGCTGTTCCCGCCACATCCGCAGTTCTTTCCTCCACCGAAGTCATGAACCCCTCAAAGTCATCCATGCAGGTCAGAATCAACTTCTTCCAAAGTTCTGTTCATGTTGATATTTTGGCCTCTTCCGATGAATCATGAATGTTCTTCATGGCATCTAGAAAAGTGAATCCTTTCTAGATTTTTAATTTACTTTGTTCAGATTTGTGGCAGCTTTATGAAATATATTTCTTAAATAATAAGATTTGAAAGTCAAAATGACTCCTTGGTCCTTGGACTGCAGAATGGATAGTGTGTTAACAGACATGAAAATTATATTTATCTCATTGTCCATCTCCACCAGTTCTGGGTAACTGAGTGCGTTGCCTATGAATAGTAATATTTTGAATGGGGTCATTTTTTTTCTGAGCAGTAGATGATCACAGTGGACTTAAGATATTCAGGATACCAGGTCGTAAACAGATTTGCTGTCATCCAAGCTTTGTTGTTCCATTTATAGAGAAAGCACAGGCAGAGTAGATTTAGTATCCTTCCTTTTTGGAATGGTGAATGAGCCCTGGCTTCAACTTCAAGTCAGCAGCTGCACTAGCCCCTAACAAGAGAGTCAGCCTGTCCTTTGAAGCCAGGCATTGACTTTTCTCCAGCTCTGAAAATCCTTCCAAGAAAAGGCTGTTTTGTCTATATTGAAAATCTTATTTATTGTAACCACCTTCATTAACTATCTATGCTAGATCTTCTGGAGAACTTGCTGCAGCTTCTACATCAGCATTCAACCTTATGCTTTTCTGATGGGAAGGTGGCTTCTTTCCTTAAACCTCATGAACCAACCTCCACTAGCTTCAAACTTTCCTTCTGCAGCTTCCTCCTCTCTCTCAGCCTTCATAGAACTAAAGAGAGTCAGGGCCTTGCTTTGGGTGAGGTTTTGGCTTAAGGAAATGTTGGAGCTGGTTTGATCTTCTGTCCAGACCACTCAAACTTTCTCCATATCAGCAATGAAGCTGTTTCACTCTCTTATCATTTGTGTGTTTACGGGGGTAGCAATTTTCATTTCCCTCAAGAAATTTGCTTTGCATTCACAACTTGGCTGACTGCTTGGAGCAAGAAGCCCAGCTTTCAGTCTATCTCAGCTTTCAACACACCTTCCTCACTGAGCTTAATCATTTCTAGTTTCGGACTTAAAGTGAGAGATGTGTGATTCTTCTTTCACTTGAACACGTGGAGCCCATTGTTGGATGATTAATTGACCTAGTTTCAATACTGTTGTGTCTCAGAGAATTGGGGAGGGAGGGAGCATCGGAGAATGGTTGGTCATTGGAGCAGTCAGAACACATATATTTATCAATCAATTTTGCCATCTTACATGGGTACGGTTCGTGGTGCCCCAAAACAATTACAATAGTAACATGAAAGATCAAAGACACTGATCATAAATCACCACAACCAATATAATAATGAAAGAGTTCGCAATGTTGCAAGAATTACCAAAACATGACACCGAGACATGAAGTGAGCAAACACTGTTGGAAAAATGGTGCTGATAGGCTTGCTGGATCTAGGGTTGCCACATACCTTCAATTTGTAAAACAAAACAAAACAAAACAAACACTGCAGTATCTGTAAAGTACAATAAAGTGAAACACAGGAAAATGAGGGATGCCTGTGCTGTGTTTGTTATTGTTTCCTTTTCTTCCCCATCGTGTTTTTGTTGAATTGTTCAAGATTTCTTTGTTCTATTTTTTCCTGTATTTGTTTAAAGCTATACTTGCAATTTCTATCCTCCTCTATATTTTTATGTGTACACTTTTTAAATGTTTATTTTTGAGAGAGAGAGAGAGAGAGGGAGAGAGGGAGGGAGGCAGATGGAGGGTCTGAAGTGGGCTCTGCACTGAGAGCAGAGAGCCTGATGTGGGGCTCAAACTCATGAACCACCCCCACCCCGAGATCATGACCTGAGCAGAAGTTGGACGCTCAACTGACTGAGCCACCCAGGCATCCCTTTACAGGTACATTTTTAAAACACATAAATAAACATTACCATTTCACGTAAAGTCTGGTTACTTTCTCACCCTCTCAAGGATGCTAAAATTGTTGAAATGTTTTCACTCTGGATTCCCCTCACTAACCGCCCCCCCCCAAAGAAATCCACCATAGCCCATGCTATCATCTGGAATTTTAATCTCAACTAATTACTCAAATAGGTTTTTTTAAAAATCATTGTTTGTTCAACTTACTGCTCATATATTACTTGCTAGTGCATTTTTTAAAAATCTAAGTTGTTCCTTTTGTGTTTACTCCTTTTCTTGCTGGAATAGTTTATTTCTGTGAGAGTCTATGGATAGCAAAAATTTTAAGTGCTTAAACATATTAAAATATCTTCATTTACTCTTGCGGTTTCATTGTGTCTTGAATTCTAGGTTCAAAGTTAATTCTCCCAGAGCATAGAAATATTTTTCCACTGCTTTCTTATATTCTGTGGTACTGATAAGCAATCTGATACCAGTCTGATTCTTATATTTGAAGATACTCTTTCTCTTCTTTCTGGTAGATTTTGTGATTCCCCCCCACCCCTTTATAGTTATGTTTGTGCTCATGGCATTTTGAGTGAGACTTTATATTTGTTTCCCTTCCTGGCCCTTAGTGAGCACTGTCAGTGTAAAGACTCATATTTTTTCCCTGCTAGTTCTGGGGAATAATTGGCTATTATATTTTTCTAGTATTGCCTATCTTTCATACTGTCTCTTGCTTCTAGAAATATAATTATAGGAATATCAAGTTTTGGGGGTTTTCTGTTATAAATGTGCTAAGTTTTCTTATGGCTTTTAATCTTTTTTCCCTACTTTTGTGCTACATTTAAAATAACTCTTCAGTCCAATCTTACAAGTGGCTGATTTACTCTACAGCTATGAATACCATGTCCTGAGATTTTATTTTAAGGATTTGGGTACACAAAATTGGGTTCATTTTAATTTTTGGTTCATGAACATATTAACATCATTGCTCTAGCCAAAATTTTTAAAATTAATGTAAATAATAATACAGTGGACATCCATGAATATGCAACCAAAGCAAGTCGTTAACAGAAATTTATGCAATAACTTACATATACCTGTATGTTCCTGTTTTATCTTGTCTCCATTTCTCTAACCCACCTGTCATAGGTTTTGTGTTTATTTTTCATTTGCCTTTTAAGAATTTTTATAACACGCAGAGATACATGCCTGAGGTAAATGGTTTACTTTTGCTTATATGTGTACCTTATTAAAAGGGTACTTATGTATGAAACCTCTGGAACTTCCTTTTCATTCATTATGAAGATTCTGAGATCTCCCCGTGTTGGTAATATGAAATCTGTAGTTTTTGTCAGTCAAAATCTATTATTTCTTTTTTATACTTACTGATGCTACTGTAAGTATACTTACAGATACTTACTGATGGTTTTGATAATTTTGTTTCTGAGTTAATTATTTGATCTTAATTGGGGTGAGTCCTTCAGGATTAACACATTGATTCAATCCAGTGTGATTCTCATTTTCCTTAAACCTGACTTGAGTCCATTTGGTAGTTTTTATTGTTGTTCTAGTCAACTTTCTCTATTAATTTCTAACTGCCCCATTTTTCTGTCATCTTATTATTTTTGGATTTCATTTAAAAAATTTTTTTTCTTCCTCAGTTTTCTCATTCAAAATTATACATTCTATTTATTAATTTTTTAATTACTTTTTTTTTTTTGAGAGAGAGACAGAGTGCAAGTGGGGCAGGGGCAGAGAGAGAGGGAGGCACCGAATCCGAAGCAGGCTCCAGTTTCTGAGCTGTCAGCACAGAGCCTGATGCAGAGCTCAGACCCACAAACTGTGAGATCATGACCTGAACCGAAGTTGAATGCTTAACCAACTGAGCCACCAGGAATCCCTATACATTCTATTTTTTTTAACGTTTGCTTATTTTTGAAACAGAGAGAGACAGAGTGTGAGCAGGGGAGGGGCAGAAAGAGAGGGAGACACAGAATCCAAAGCAGGCTCCAGTCGCTGAGCTGTCATGTCAGCACAGAGACCAAGACGGGGCTCGAACCCACAAGCAGCGAGATCATGACGTGAGCTGAAGTTGGACATTTAACCAACTGAGCCACCCAGGCACCCCTATACAATCTATTTTTAATCTCTTACTGGCTATTGAACTTTATGGTGCATATTTAACAGTAAAATTTAAAGCTAAACAATACCTCTATCTACAGCCTAAATGATAATGTGAAATTTAGAACACTTTCCGTCTGATTGTCCTCCCTCGGACTTACATACTATGCATTTCCATTATCCTACTTCCTCTCTGGGTCCATGATACTTCAGTAGTCTTCTGTCCTAGCAAATTTCCTCAACTCTGGCCTCAGTTCTTGTGTTCCTATCCTGATTCCTGAGTTCTCCCACCTTGGATATGAGCCTCAGTAACCCCTTGCCTCTGTTTGCCAGGTTGTGCTCATGCTTCCTTTTCTGAGGGCTTCTAGGAGAATGTTCCCACCTTTTCTAGGGCCATCAATACTTCCAACCCCCCACAGCAATGTCCATTTATGAAATATTGATTGTAAACTTTTTATTTCAACAATTATTCCACTTCCAACTAAGACATCTAATTAGTTTTTATAAAAACTTGCTCTGTTTCATAACCACTACTCTTGTTTAATAACCTACTGTTGGGATGCCTGGGTGGCTTAGTTGAGTGTCTGACTCTTGGTTTCAGCTCAGGTCATGATCCCAGGGTCGTGGGATCCAGCCCTGCATCAGGCTCTGCACCAGGCACGGAGCCTGCTTAGGATTCTCTCTCTCTTTCCCTCTACTTCTGCCCTGCCCCCTGCTCGCTTGTGCACACACACACACACGCTCTCTCTAAAAAAAAATAAAATAAAAATAACCTTTTAATTTTTCTAACATGCAATTATCTAATTTATTTCATCTAAAAACTGGTTGTTTATCTTTTTACTGTATATAAGAAATTCTTCTAGGTGCTAGTGAATAAAGCGGTAAATAAATACTCTGCCTTCAGGAAGCAAATATTGTAGTGAAAGAAAATAATGGCTAACCTTCATAGCATGCTTCATATGTGTCAGATGCTAGTCGGTAGTAATATTTTCCACATTCTGTAAAAAACAAAAAACTATGTCTATCTTTACTTACTATCTCCCTGGATACAAAATATACATAACATATTAAAAAAATTCTTTTTGGGCTGCTCCATTATTTTTAGTCTTTCCATTTTAAATTCTTCCATAAGTAGACCTTGTTTTCTTTACATCATGTGTGAGATTTCTAAATGTTTGGTTGATGTTTTGCTGCTGTGTTTTTATTCTCTAAAAATGCCTTCTGCCTTGCCCATTATGGATTATGATAACCTCCTTATAAGACCACTGTGTAGGTAGCAGCATTAACCCAAATCTTGAGAAGTTCAAGTTTTACGTGATTCTTAGTTAAAGGTCAAGTTTTAAATAACTAGATGGTATGTTGGATAAAATCTGGCCTGCACGCATGTGCGTGCGCGTGCACACCCAGTCACCCACCCACACACACGTATTTATGCATGTACAGCAATAAATATTTTTTATAGCAATAAAGTCTTTTGAAAGCATTGGTTTCTTTTTCACCACTGTAGCTTCCTGTTTGTTTCCTATTTTGAGGTATGTCTTTTTAATCCAAGGAGATACTCTTCTTTTGTTTTCAAGAATATTTATTTAATCATTTTCTTCACTTCATGAGTTTTGTGAGAAAGGAGGAGATTTTGTGCTATGCTTAACTTGCCATCTTAAATAGAAAGTCCAGTGTAGATATTCTGTGTCATTTTAGATCTCCTGACAAAAATTTTGCCTGTGTGTTATACATAGGTTTTTGTCGTGTTTTTAAAATTAGAAGCCCCCCTCCACCTTTTTGGCATACGTTGACATTGGTTTGCTAACGCAGTTTCTTGTGTTGTTATAAGTAATAAGGTACAGATGGGTACGTAAAGCCATTGAATGACTTTATAACGAAGTTTATATTTGGAGGGGAATCATAGCTGAGAAGATTTCAAGATGGCTGTGTGTTAACTGAGTCCCAATTGTGACTATGTCACGACTTTGCAGCATCAAGTCTTTGCAGTATAAGCATCATTATTCCTGCTTGGTTTTTGTTTCTGTTATTTAAACCCTTGAACATCGACCCTGGTGTCGTTGTAAAATGGACTCTACATCATCCTGTGGCTCCTCAAGCGTCTTTAATCTCAAACAAACAGGAGATGGTAAAATACTTTTATCACGGCTACCATTTGAGTTCGATTAAATGCCGGAGGTATAGAGAAGCCGATTCAAGGAGCTCTATGCCAATTATTTTGCGATAGAATGAAGTCCACCCAGCATGGGCTTCATCTGTAGTAGGATGAATATCATCAAATTCCTCAATGGATCCCTAAACACATTTTCATTTCCCTCACACAGATAATGAAAAATCCACAGACCCCCATGGAGCATCCCTTGTTATTTTCTGCTCCTTCTTTACCTGAAGATGCCTTTCTATGAATTTCTGCTCTGAATAGGAACCTCCAGTTCACTAAGTAGCCACCTCATAGTCACGCATTATTCCAACTGTGCAAGCAACAGCTGTGAACAAGAGAAATGCATATCATCACAGAGCTTATGGAGCTCAATATGTTAGTTCTGTTTATTCAAAAGACCACCTGTGTTTCTGGGGAAATTGGAGAAGATCCAAAGGAGAATGAAGACACAACAGACAGTAATGAAACCTTCAGAGCTGTAAGGCGAGGCATCATAGCTTTGGGTTAAAAACAATGTGACAGTCCTGTGGGAAACCCGATTTCTAATATCTATAGCAGAGCATTTCTTTTTGGTTAGAATATTAATTAGCCAGTTGATGGCTGAAGTGCCCAGCTCCCGTTTCTCACATACAGAAAGGATACAAAGTCATGGCAATCACTGGAGGGAAAGAATTACATTGGTATGTGAGAGGAAATGCTTCTTTGGTCCATAATTTAAAGCTACGTTTTTCCATGTTTTCATTAACATTTATGGAGGTTGTTTTCTTGACTCTACACTATGTGTGTGTGTGTGTGTGTTCTTGTCTCTTTTTAATAGATAATTTCTCTGTCTCTTTCAGATTGTGCAGGGAAATTGAGTTACCTTGGGGCTCTTCAGAAAACTTTTCCCATCCATAATTTTGTTGTCACCATGATGATTTCTGATGTAAGAGGAGAACACCAGAGAGAAAGGTCGAGTGGTGAATGAATGATGAATAATGCATTGTGATACCTGGTGTTCTGATAATACGAGTTGCCACAGAAGGGAAAGTGTAGACTTTGCCTGACAGGATGTCTGACTTGAGTGTAGCCTCAGGATAAGAAAAATGCAGGTAGCTCCTTCTTCATCATTCCCGATTGTGTCCAGGATGAGGCTAAGTTTGAAAGCTACCCTGCCCTAATCACACAGAGATGATCTGGGCAAATCATGCCTCGATTGTTGGTGGAACTTTCTCCAACTTTCTTCTGCCCCATTCAGGGTTCTGCAGCAATGCTGAGGGTGTGCCTTCACCCCTTCAGCAACAGTGCATCTACTTGAACCTGGCATTGTGGTAACTTTTTTCAGGTTGGTGGTTTACATAAACTCTAAATGCAACTTAGGATCCCCAGAATGGCTGGAGATTACTTTACATTAGAGAAACAGCTACCTGGGGCTGAGCTGATTTACAAGTTTCTTCTTTTGAGCACGTCCAGAACACACTCTTTATCCTGGTTTGCATAGCACTGTTATGAAAGCATAGATATATCATATTGGAAAACTTTCCAAATCATGGGCCATGCTCCCTGCTCAAATTCTTCTTTATTTCCTTGCACATCCTCTATAGCATTTCTTGCAGAACTCATGAACCTTTTTTTTTTTTTTTTCTAAAATGAGGTTTGGTGAAGGTTCAGGTTTTGAAAGGAGGTATTAGATTGTAAATGTGTTTTCTTCCAGGCTCCTTCTTGCCAAAAGCCAGCAGCACATCAAAGAAAACAGAATATAGCCTCAGCAGAATATTGTAGTGGAAGGCAGAGGTCAAACACACACAGGATTAGAGTGTCATGCAGAAAAGAAGTGTGAAAAATGCATGGTGGCGAGCCAGAGCTCTCAGTTTTTGAAATGTGTTGTACGTGTATGTATATACACATGTATTTTTTCTCTGGCTCCCCCACCACCACCCCTGCACTTGCAGTATAAAATTCTTGATGCTGCCAGAGACACGCTCTCACACAATGAGTGTTTGTGTTGATTGCATTCTCTGCTGGGGCCACTGAGCATTCCACTTGTGGCTAGTTAACTGGTAGTGAAAAGCAAACGCCCAAACTTGCCTGGGAGAAATTTCCCCACTATTCCTCTTACAACAGGTCTACCTGGGAGTGAGCTTGTAAGGCAAGATCTGGGGTGGGATGGCAGTCCCCATTCCAAGATCCCGCGATTGCAGCCTCTCTCTGACGAGCATCCCACACCCACTGAAGGAAATCAAATGCCCTTTGTTATTTTCTCCCTCTTCTGTCTTTACTGACATGACAGTGTGAGTTATTAAAAAACTAATTGGGGTCCTATCCTTTTTGCTGCCCTATACCCTTTCACAAATAGAATGAGAAGATACATTCGTCTCCCTTTTAAGCAAAAGTAACATAAGCAGTGGATTCAGAGGGTTGTCTGGGGATGAGTAGCATAAAGCCTGTTAGAAATGTATCTTTTTGGCCCTACCTCAGGCCTACTGAATCAGAATCCCTGAGGTGGAGGCCAGCAATGTGCTGTAATAAATTCTCCAGGTGAGTTGTGTGCACTCTACAGTTTGAGAAGGAGCGGGGAGAGATGAACTTTGGGTTTTGAGCCCATTCAAGTGTGTCTTCCTGAATTATTCCCAGAGAAAGGACACCACTTGGCAAATGGCGCCCATTTGCATGGAATGCCCCAGGGGATGGCAGCGCCTCTGAGGAGATGCTATGGAGATGCCTGGAGACCAAATGTGTGGCCTTGAGTGTGGCAGTGAAGACCCTGGCTTATGAGTTTGCCTTGGAGAGTACAGACTCTGCCACCAGAACCATCCAAATATTTGTATGCCATGGGAGCTTGGGCAATGAGCATCTCTGGGGAGGGAACTATCAAGAAGAGAAAGCCAGAGGTCCTTCCCCAACGTTCCTGGACTGTGTTAGCCCAGGGTTCTCAGATAATCCCAGGAAAGTAGGGACATCATATGGGATTTGCTTCCAATTTTGGCTTGTATGGAACAAACACAGTCTAGTTCAGTTTCAAAAACTAATAAAATATACACTTGAGCCTACCATAGAAACTATTCATAGACTTAACAGTAGGAAAAATCAGTATTAGAGAAGGCATGTCAAATACAGGAATGTCTCCCTCCCACCCCGTTTTTGGTAAAAATGGGCATTCTTATATATGATATCCTCTGTGAACTAGCCCGGGGGATGTGTTTAGTAAATTCTTTTTAGTTAAACTGGCTGGCAAAAAGGAAAACACGTATTGCCCTTATTTGTTTCTTTATGAAAATTATTTTTTGAAAGCATTTGTGGAGAATAAAAGAAAATGAAAGTGACATGGCTGATTGGTTTAAGGTTGACCTGTAAAAACCTCGATGAGTTGTAGTAGAAAGAGGGCAGGACTTGGAGACTTGGCTTTGACTCCTGCTCTGTCACTTACTAGCTATTTGACCTCAGGTGGGGCTATTTTATTTTTCTTTGGTTTGGTTTCATCATAATCTTGTAAGGCTTCATTTTATCAAGATTCATATAGCTTACTCTTTCTCATCATAAAGGTTTCTTTCTTCTTATATATCACCGGCTGAGAATGGGCCTCCCCAACCTCCATATTTTTTTAAGTTTATTTTTTATATTATTTTTGAGAGGGGGGGCACGAGTAAGTGAGAAGCAGAGGGAGAGAGAGAGAAAATCCCATGGAGGCTCCACAATGTCAGCATGGATCCCAAAGCAGGGCTCGAGCTCACTCCAAGCCAGGCTGGAGCTCACCCAATGCGGAGCTCGAACTCACAAACCATGAGATCATGACCTGAGCCAAAGTTGAATCCTTAACCAATTGAGCCACCCAGACACCCCTGACCTCCATATTTCAAATACCTGCCATTCCCAGTGCCATTCTATCATCCTGCTCTGCGTGATTTCTTTCGTGGCGTTCACCTGGATATTGTGCTGTTTTTTATACAATGACTTGCTTGTAGCCTGTTTCTCTCCCAGAAAGTAAGTTCCATGAGAACAGGAACTTTGTGCATCTTGTTCATCCATGACCAGAAGACTGCTTGGCAGCAGTAGGCGTGCATGCATACTTGTTGAATAAATGAACGAGTGATCTGTAAAATGGTTACAGCAGCACAGACCTTCTGGTAGTTTTGTGGCAATTAGGTAACCTCATCTAGGTGGACGTACACATGTGTCCTTGCAGAGATCACCCAGCAATGTGGTTAAGAACTTTGGCTTTGGAGTTAGAAAGACCCAGGTTTGATACCTGGTTCTGCTACTGACCAGTAACAATAACCTGGGGCAAGCGGCTTGACTCCTGTTGGCCTGTATCTTGTCTGTAAAATGGACTAGCAACACTTCTTCATGGGCCTGATACAAGCATTAAATAAAACAATGTAGATAAAGGCTTAGAGGGCAGAGCACATAGAAAGTAGTAGCTGGGTGAGCAAGTGAGTGAATGAAGCTCAGGAAAGTACTTTGAAAAAGGCATAAGCCTAGAGTAGTATAAAATATTATTATTCATATGATTAATAAGAAACCCCAAAGAACTTTCTTGTCTGAGGTCTTCCTGCCGATCTCCTGCTGGCAAGAAGCGTACCCAGCGAGGGTGATTAGAGGTGCCACGGTGTGTCCTCGGAAACATGGCAGGGACACGCCTTTCCCAGCTTCATTGTCCTGGGAAAACATTGACTGCAACGCACCTCACAGAGGAGAAAAGAACAACGTCAAACTTGACATGAGTACATGTCAAGTGACCTGTATCCTGGTTCTAGTTTGTCACTAATAACCTTTGTAATTCTGGCAAGTAATAACCTCAAAATTCCAGGTTATTTATCTTCAAAAGGAGAATGAAGACCCAGAGTTAGATGATCTTGAAAGATTTTCTCAGTTGTGAATACGCCATGAACTTATTTACTTTCTCACAACTTATCTATAAGGAGTTTTGACTTCCTGAGCCCCATTCTAACCATGGCATAGACAATCTATGTGATGTGGATACATCATGAGTTAGCACCTCCCCTAAAAAGACCGGCACATCTCAGGTCCTCATGCCCTACGCCATAGCTTTTATTTTTTCATTTTTGTTTATTTATTTATTTCGCCGTAACTTTTATTAAGATGTCTTACAGAGGGACACATGGGTGGCTCAGCCAGTTGAGCATCGGACTCTTGAATTTGGTTCAGGTCACGGTCTAATGGTTTGTGGGATCAAGCCCCACATTGGGCTCTACACTGACAGCACAGAGCCTGCTTGGAATTCTCTCTTTCCCTCTCCCTATGCCCTTCCCTCGCTTGCACACACATGTGCACACACACACACACTCTCTCTAAATAAATACTTTTTTAAAAAAGACATCTTATTGAGATTGTACACTCAAGCTCCCATCATTCAGTTTCCAGTTTTACTAATGCTGGGGGGATGCTGAAATATTGACATTTGTGAGGAGGACAAAGAAGAGTTGTCCTTTTTTCTTTTCAGAAATGAAGGTTAATTTTATTCCAAGAGGAAAAAATTTAAATATATATGTAATTCATAAAACACAAATATCAAAGATTTATATTTTATGAATATTAACAATTTATAAGTAAATTTATGAATACACATATATAAACATATAACTAAAATGTATAAATATGTAAAAATACACAAATATATATATTTTCTGTGAAAGGAATTGTAAGAACTGAGAAGTGAAACTGAGGGACATCTACCTAAATGGACTTATTAGCATCAACCCTTAAGTCAGTTTCCAATGCCTCTGTACTATCTGAATGGGAATGAAATGATGTTAAAAAAGCACATAGAACATGTCTTATATGAAGGAGAAACTTTGAAAGGGTCTCTCTAAGCTCCTCATCTGCCTATTTTCAATTGAGAACACCGAGTGCTCTGCTCAAAAGGCTTCCTGGCTGACCATTAGCCCTTCTGGCAACAGATGAAGAAATCCTATGGAGTCCAGGTCCCACTGAGGCTTCTGGAACCCTCTGCCCCTCCTAAGCTGCAAGACTCAGCTCCTGGTTTGGCTGATGCCCTTCTCTGAGGAGGTTTAAACAAGGTTTAAACCAGGTTTCCTCTTAAGCCTATAACAATAGCAAGATTCTCCATGGCTTTGTGGAAGCAGATTAGTTACTTTCTTGAAGTGATTTTCCCTACCAGTCATCCAGTTCTACAACTGCCTGAATCACATAAATTGGCCCTTGGTTACCCCAGAACACAATCCCAGTTTATCTATACAACCCTATCTCTTTACCTATGTCAGAGTTTCTTACATTTCATTTTGTCTTTCCATTCACATCAAAAGTTATTATATCTTATTTTTACCCCTACCTCCAGAACCTCTAGGATCGTATGAGGTTGTGGAGGGGGAAACATTTGAAAAGCAGGTTGATGAAGCGATAGGACTTGTAAAGAACCAGCATATTATAATGTTCCACGTCGCATGGTTACCCAATGTTAATGTGTACTGATGAGCGCCAAGGTGATAGAGGTCTTTTTAAAAAATGAGATAGGAGACTCAATAGAGCATTTTAATGCAGTCTCATCTCACTCATCCTCAATTATTAGGACTACATTCACTACTGTTTTTAAAAACGTGCATGCAAATGGCGTCATTAGTCTATAATTAATGCTGCTTGTCCCTGGGAGCTCTGTAGTGGCCTCTGGGCGATGTGAAGGACACTGTCTGTGTTGGCTGCCCTGTGTTCTCACTACTGTTATTTACTGTGTGAGGAGAGCATGGGCATTACATGGGCTTCTGTTCCCTGTCATGCTTCAATGCTCTCTTCCGGTGAGCAGGCAATAAAGTCAAATTTAAAGGAATCCTGCTCTTCCAAAGAGGTCAAAATAAGTGCTCAGAGAGCATTTTATACTTTTCTTGTGCATATCAGATGCCTTGCTAAGTGCCTTCCTGTATAGAATTGAATTAGGGCTGTTGTCCATTTGGGGGAAAAAGTGTCCATCCACAAACAAAGGCTCACACTTGTTAGCATATGATTTTGCATATGATTTGCATGTTAATGGTCTAATGTCAAAACATACAGTTATCTACCTGTCCCCGTTCCTTCCCCTTTATTGTCGAGATGGGCTGATTAGTCTTATTAAAATTAACTCTTGGGTTTCACCAGCCTCAACTGCAGCAAAATGCAAAGCTGCTACAATGACACAAGATGTTGTAAATTGTTTTAATTCTACTGGAAGATCTGTCATGTTGTTGGCAACAGGCTTAAGTGAAGAAGTCAGTTGCATGGATGAAATTTTCAGTTTGGGAGATGGGAGATTGCTTGTTATTTATCTTGGTCTCTAAACCCAGAAAGCTTTTGCTTTCTCATTGCCCTGAAGCTCCAAACAACAGCTATTTGAATGTGCTGTCACTTATCCCTTCCAAATGGATTTATTCTAAACAAACAAATAAACAAATAAGTCTGTGATCACATGGATACAAGGAGCTCATATTTCTATACAACTAAATATTTCAGACAGTTAGGAATAAAAAGAAACAAAATGCAACACATATCAAGTAGAAAATTTTAATGAAGAGCATATTTGTCTGAGCATGGCATCCTAGACATCACTTTGATGGGTGAAATGAAGGTTTGTTAGTGAAAGGTATTTTCCTCAAATTAGTAGCAGAGACACTGCATCTGGAAATACTTGCTAATAAGGGTGAGATGTTTGATTTCAGAGTCCAATTAATTCAGAAATGACTGTAGCTCTCTGGTCTAGTTGGATCTGGTACATAAAACCACACACACACACACACACTCCTCTCTGATAACTTAAAGAATTGTTTAGGGAAAATGGCAATGTTTGTATACTGTTGCTAAGAGATGTAAGGTTACTGTTAAGTATAAGCACTCTGCAGAAACATAAAGAGATATAATGAAATCCCTGCCCTCGAATCAACTATGATCTAGCTGAGATGACAAGTCAAACTTATATGAAAATGTAGCTAAAATTCTACAGATCACAAATGTGTAAGAGTCACAGGAATGAAGTAATGGTGTTAGGGAAGTTCTTCATGAGTCTCAGGAGACAGCAAAGATGATTGTATTACCATTCATTTATCCATTTACTCAGCTAATATTTATTAAGGACCTAGATATTAGGCACTATGCCTGGTGCTTGATATAAAGCAATGAGTGGGGTACATTTCCTATTTCCTGATTCAATGATAAGTAATAAATCCTTTAAATTGCATAGTATGGAATAATTTATGGAACCCTTCTTGTATTTGATATTTAACCCTATAATCAGCACAACCTTATGATGATGGTATTTGTTATCCTTAGTTTTGATGAAAATACTTCCAGAGAGGGAAATGAATGTTTCACATCTCACAAAAATCAGGCAGCTGAGGCAGACTTGAACTCTTGTCTTCTGATTTCAGGTCCTCTCCTATCTCAAAGCATGCCAGAGTAGAATAACCTAACTGGAGTGAAGGTTTCATGTATAGGAAAGTTAGGAAAGGTATCTAGAGAATTTGCTAAGACTAAGACTGCACAAGCTCTTCAAGAGTAGGCTAAGAAATTTGACAATGGGAGTGAGTAAAGTTTGAATGAAGAAATCTTTTAAAAAGAGCAATACCTTAATTAGATGAATCTTATGATGGAACATAGAGTAGCACAAGATGGAGAAATTGTTGGCAACAGGTTAGCCACTATCCTACCACAAAGTGACAACCCAGTTTACCCCAACATTGATTAAACAGAGCTGACTTTCATGGCTAGACATTGCCAGAGAATGGGGATAAGGAGCAAACATGAGAATACTTATTACAAACTAATTAGCATATTGATGACTCCTTGGATATGAAATTAGAGAAAAAGGAAAGAATAAAGTTGGTGGCTACCATACAGAAATATAAATTCAAAATGGATTAAAAACTCAAATGTGGGACCTGAAGCCATAAAAATCCCAGAAAAGAACAAAGACAGTAACTTCTTTGACATCAGCTGCAGCAACTTCTTTTTAGATATGTCTCCACAGGCAAAGGAAGCAAAAACAAAAATAAAACTATTAGGACTATGTCAAAATAAAAAGTTTCTGCACAGTGAAAGGAGCAATCAACAAAATTAAAAGGCAACCTATGGAATGGAAGAAGATATTTTTCCAAATGGCATATCTGATAAAGATCTAAAATGTCCAAAATATATAAAGAACTTATAAAAGTCACACCTAAAAAACAAAAATACAATAAAAAACTGGGCAGAAGACACAAACAGGCAATTCTCCAAAGAAGACATCCAGATGGCCAACAGACACATGAAAAGGTTATCATCGTCACTCATCATCATGGAAATACAAATCAAAACTGCAGTGAGATATCACCTCATACCTGTCAGAATGGTTAAAACCAGAAACACAAGAAACAATAAGTTGGTGAGGATGTGGAGAAACAGGAACACTCTTGCACTGTTGGTGGGAATGCACACATGTGCAGCCACTGTGGAAAATAGTATAGAGGTTCCTCAAAAAGTTAAAAATAGAATTACCTTATGAATCAGCAATCACACTACTGGGTATTTACCCAAGTACTACAAAAACACTAAATGAAAGGGATACATGCACCCCTGTGTTTATAGCACCATTATTTATAATAGCCAAGATATGGAAGCAACCCAAGTATCCATAGATTGATAAATAAAGAAAATGTGGTATACAATGGGATATTGATCAGCCATAAAAAAGAATGAATTCTTGCCGTTTGCAACAACATGGATGGAGACAGAGAGTATAGTGATAAGTGAAACAAGTCAGGTAGAGAAAGATAAATACCATTTGATCTCATGCGTGGAATTTAAGAAACAAAACAAGTAAAGGGGAAATTAATAAGAGAGAAATGAAGAAACAGGCTCTTAATTTTAGAGAATAAATGGATGGTTACCAAAGGGGAGGCAGGTGGGGGATGAAACAGGTGATGGGAGTGAAGGAGTGCCCTTGTCATGAAGAGCACTGGGTGGTGTATGGAAGTGTTGAATCCCTATATTGTGCACCTTAGACTAATGTTACACTATATGTTAACCACCTTAAATTAAAATGAAAACTAAAAAAAACAAAGTCAGTGTCCAGATGTTGAACTTGAAAAGTTGAAAATCAGAGTTGTCCTGATTCAAATAAAAGAAAAATAAAGTAGGAGCAGTTGGGAGGAATCTTATCTCGGGGGAGATGATTAGTTTGGGAATGTGGAGAAGGACATAATATTGTAATAGTCAATAGATAAGGCACTGTTGTCAGCTGATGCTGAAGCCCAGGCTTCAGTGGAGGGTTTGAAATATGGATTTGAGAAACTTTTTCAGAGACAACATCATTTCCACAGTGGAACCTTGATGTTAGGTGAGATCTATAGGAAATATGGAGAATGCAATGAGCAGAGGGCTAGGAATTGAACATTGTCTGAACAACCTGGCTTCTTGTTGACTAATTCGCCCTCCCCTTTTTTAATTGAGTCTCAATCTTTCAGAAGTGTCAACTTAGCTGTAGTTATGTCTCTGTGTGCCTCAAGTAGCTAGTGTATAGGGTCTTGGACAGAGAGATCACTATATGCAGTAACATTTCTTCTAGGTCATCCTGGGCTTACCTCTGGGCCAAAAGCTAGAAGTGCTTTTGTAAGAGCCAGGAGGTAGAATCGGACATGCCCTGATAATATTAGATAGGATGCGTGTGCTATAAAAAGAAGTAAACATTTGATTTTTGTCCCTAGCTCCTGTCATAGATCTCCTAAAATGTTTGAAATCCCTTGAGTGATAACAGTATTTTTGTGTGCTAATGAGATTACTCTTGGCTGGGATCCCTAGATAGTTTGTGGATGAAGACTGGTCACCAGAAAGGCCAAGCTGTGATTAGAAGTTTGGAAATTGTAGCACCTTGCCCATCTCTGGGGACAAAAGGAGAATTCAGTACCAATGGCCAATGATTTAATTAATCATGCTACCTAATGAAACCTCCATAAACATTCCCGAACAATGGGATTTGGAGAACCCCATCGGGTTGGTGAACACATCGATCGAACTTCTGGGCAAATGGTGCATCTAGAGAGGGCATGGAAGCTCTGTTTTACCCCCACCCCCATACTTGCCAGGAGCATCTTTTCAGCTGTTCCAGAGTTGAATCCTTTTTTTTTTTTTTAATTTTTTAAAAATGTTTTATTTATTTCTAGGAGAGAGAGAGAGAGACAGCGTGAGCAGGGGAGGGTCAGAGAGAGAGGGAGTCACAGACTGAAACAGGCTCCAGGCTCTGAGCTGGCAGTCAGCACAGAGCCCGACGCGGGGCTCGAACCCATGAACTGCGAGATCATGACCTAAGCGAAAGTCAGACGCTTAACCGACTAAGCCACCCAGGCACCCCAGTTGAATCCTTTTTAATAAACCAGTAATAGTAAGTAAAGCACTTCTGTGAATTCTGAGTCATTCTAGTGAAGTACCAAAGCTTGGAGGGAGATGGTGGGAACCCCTGGTTTTGTGGTCAGCCTGGCAGAAGTGACGGTAGCCTGGCACCCCACTGCCACTGGTGTCTGAAGTGGGTGCAGTCTTGTGGGACTGAGCCCTCACCTGTGGGATCTGATGCCCGCTCTAGGTAGCT
This sequence comes from Crocuta crocuta, assembly GCF_008692635.1. Classification (NCBI taxonomy): domain Eukaryota; kingdom Metazoa; phylum Chordata; class Mammalia; order Carnivora; family Hyaenidae; genus Crocuta; species Crocuta crocuta. The sequence goes on from NW_027530857.1 coordinate 5,201,473, forward strand.
AGTGTTGAACTTGAATTGAATTGTTGGACATCCAGTTGGTGAGAGAATCAGAGAATTAATTGGTGTTTTGTAAAGATATCATGTATGTGGTATCTGGGGAGAAGGAAAAAAAAATCTATAGGCCTGGAGAGTGTGGAGTTGAGAAGTAATATTCATTGGTTCCAGGAATTCACCATTCTCGGCTGTCTGTCATGAGCAATGGAAGTGTTTATCTGGCTCTTAGACATGAGTGTCACCTTCCTGGAGCCCTATGTCAACAATTAATGCTGCAGAGAACTCACATAGAATGGTGATTAGAACCTTATCAAAAATCCCTGATAATAGGTTCTAGTAAAATATGTGGCAGAAGCCCATTCCGAGGGTAAGGAATGAATCTCTAGTTTGAAGATATGGAAATCAGGGAGACCAGTCACTTCTCTGAAATGCACTGGCAGGAAAGAAAGAAGCTACGGGGTCCAATGGTCTGTGGGTATCCTGAGCTTAGCGGGCTGTTACTTGGGTATTCTCTGTGGGGAGTCCTGTAATCCAGCCTCAAATATGTGATTGAGAGCAATATTGTAAGTTTTATTGCTATGAAATTACTTGATCCAGCATGGGAAATCAATCATAATTAGGAATGGTATAGGTATGGAGGAGACCAGGAAAGTGTGCCACAATTTTTAAAAAAGAGGGGGAGAAAAGAATTATTATAAGCTTGTAAGATGGCAAACTTTAATTTCAACCCACAGGATTTTTATACATATGGGGAGGACATAGGGATTGTTCAAAAGAATCTGCTCATTTTACACAGAAGCTGAGAGGCTCTTCTGGATCTCAGACTAGTTATCAGCAGGGACAGGGACAGAGCCTTGGGACCTCAGTCCCCAATTCATTTCCTGCCCCCGTAGCCCCTCTACCTTTCTGATTTTGTACGTGGCCACCAGGCTTTAGGCCTGTCTTCTCACAAATTTGTCACCTCTATGCTTTCTGTCATGGTGTTTCTTATGCTTTTCTACTCTGTCTCACTTCTCTGTGTTACATGCTGTCCTTCCTTTGAGATGTATTGTAAATGCCATATCCTCCTTGAAGGCTTCCTTGAAGACCCTCACTAGCCCTTACTACCAGTCCTCTCCCCCACTGAGTTCTTACAGAGCATTGACTCATCATTGTCTTATCCCTACACAGGCTGCTCTGAATGTCTGGACAGTCTGTGAGCACCATGGAAGGCATATGCCCTATACACATTTATTCTATCCATAGGATCTATTGCAACTTTCCATATGGTCTTTATTTCCCTCTGTCTTTCTCTCTCTCTGTCTCTCTGTCTCTCTCTCTCTCTGTCTGTCTCTCTCTCTCTGATGGAAGAGATATTTTTGGTCTACTTGGCCTAAAGATTTTAGCACCAGCAAACTAGAGGGAGCTTTTTCCTCCCCTGAACCACAGCCCACATAGATCTGTGTTATAGGAAGTATCATATATGTGGGTAATGATAACAGGAAGTGAAGAGTAAATGTCAATAGTTTGAACTGAAGACTGAAGTTAATATAAAACCTAACTATCAGGGACTTCCTCAAGACAGAGGGTGTGACTTAAGTTAACATACTTCTCATAAAAGGCACTCCTGAAATGGAAAGACATTTTCTCCCACAGAACATAGTTTATTGACTCTTCTTTGGGTTGTATTCATAGAGAATTGGATTAGGACTGAAAAATTCAGACGGATTAATTCACAGGAATGTTTCAATATTAGAAACAACCTTTTGTCGAGGAAGAACACCTACTGAACTCATGTGGTTTTAGGAGCACTGGGAAGGCCATGTACCCACCCATCCCTCCGTCCTGCAAAATACCATTTCTCACTTGACTATTAATAATACAAATAGTATTAAGGAGTTGTAATAGTTTCAAAAGGTCTAAAACTTTACATGAAAAATCATAGAGAAAACCTATATTTAATACCCTTATGTGACTTAAGTTAAAGCTACTTTAAGATAAAAGGTAGGATGGGTGCCTCTGTGGCTCAGTCAGTTAAGCAGCCGAGTTTGGCTTAGGTCATGATCTCACAGTCCATGAGTTCCAAACTCTCATCGGACTCTGTGCTGACAGCCTGGAGCCTGTAACCTGCTTTGGATTCTGTGTCTCCCTGTCTCTCTCTCTGCACCTCCCTTGCTCTCTCTCTGTCTCAAAAATAAACATTAAAAAAAAAAACCTTTTAATTAAAACAAAAGATAGAGGGTAGGAGCTCTGTGACTCTGAAAGGTGGTGGGGGAGGAAGAAGTTTTATATAAAAATGATGAGATGGGTGAGCCCTGCTGAAAGTTCCAGAGAAAATTCAATGCACTTGCCACCATTGCCTTGCTTAGTGAGGTACGTCAAGGATAAGGATTCTCAGTCTCCAACCCTCACATCCAAGTTTCTTGCAAAAAGTAAATAAGTGTGCTTCACAGAAACTGACTCCTTGTAGAACCAGGCCCAGTTAATTTGCAACCATTTATCTCTAAGGCTCTGAAAGTGTTCCCCAATACAAGGTCTGGATCTTGGGACTGTAACCTGATTTTTATCTGTGTGAGTGAAAACGTATTTTCCTGTTCATAAAGTTAATTTCTGAATCTCTTAAAAGTGATGCAGTAAGTAAGCTCTTAGAGATCGAAGTAACAAGGACTCCTTTTCTTATTTCCAGAGTCAGTAAAGGATTTAAGATCATATAGATGCCCAAGGTCTCGAAAGGTAAGAAAGATGTTCCATTCTCACATCTTACTCCATGTTGAATGGTGTCATTGAAATACTCTCCTAATGTGAGCACTATTTCACAGTTCAGCCACCTGCAGATAGTAATAGAAAGCCAGGCAAAGGCCAGATATAGGAGGGCCATGTGGAAAGAAACACAAAACCACTCCAGGACTCAGTAATTTTAGCTATCTCTGCTCAGAAATATTGTGATGTGAGAACAATCTTGACTGATGTTGCCTATTTGTCTTAAACACCTGTGAAGCTACCATCCCTCTGGGAGTAGGCTACAACATCTCCCTGACTTGATAAACTCAAGGAGAGTTCCAGGAAGATCCCTCATATTAATGTTTTTGTAACAATTAATTTTTTTAAAAGATATAAAGTAGAAGAATCTCGTTCTCAAAGGCAAGCTTTGTTTTTTATAAAAATGTCCAAATTTCTCTTTCTTTTATTTCCTTTGCTTCCAGCAAGTGTTCTTGGTCATATTTTGAATTGCTGTTGCATAGATTTTTTTTTTTTTTTGGCCAAAAAAGCAGAACCACCTATTTCTTTCTCTGAGCAGGCTTTGCACATTTTGTCTACCCCCGGGCACAGAACTGCTTTGAAGAGCATAGTCCTGGGGCTTCCTCCCCTTCTTTTTCTGGTGGGCACTCCATCCTTTAAACCTGCCCCCCAGCCGAACCTCCCACAAAAGGAGTTATCCCCTTCCAACTCCACCTCTTTCCTCAGTGGTTGACTATGATGGGGAAAACAGGCGTACGAAGCATTTTGCATTCTCTGGATGTACTACACAGTAATTCTGCTGTCTGAAAACTCTGTAATGTCAATAATTGATGCACTTGAGAAGTGGTAATTAAATTAGTTAATTATGCTGGTAAAATTACATGCAATTATGTGACTGCAGGGTATGTTTAGTAAATTAGGCTTTCCCATACTCACTACATATTGTGGTGCCAATTTTGTTCCTTGATGATTAGGTAGCTTTTGATACTTCTTAATTGATTTAATACCTGGATCTTCATTAGCCCTTGATTGCTATGCTATGTATGTCTGACATTTTTTCTCTCTGATATTTTACTGAGATCGTACATCAGGGGAAAATATATGTACATGCTTGGGAATGATACATGTATATATGTGAATATATTCACATGCTTTTCATTTAAAATGTTTAGATGTTGAAATATCACCTCCCCTCATGGCCCTCCCACCTTCTGAGAAATAGGTAATCCTAAATGTTGACTCAGAAAGGATCTAAGAACATAGCTCTTCTTGGACACTCTAAAAAAAAAAAAGGTAGTGTTTAATTATTTTGCTTCTGAAATATCAATACAAATAGTACTGAGCAGTAATAGAACGAAGCAGAATACCAGAATTTTTAGGAAAATTAATCATTTTATGTCTTGAGACATATGATTTAAATAAGATCCTTTATCTATGAGGAGTTAACCGAAAGGTTATACATAATAGAAATTGCAAAGCTGTCATTTGACCCTTAGATTGTAATGGTTATAGTTCATTATGGGCTTCCCACTTGCATTAGTACATCTCCATGGAGCAAGGAGAGTGGAGTAGAACATCAGTACTATGGGTGGAGCTCATGGATGGAGCTTCCTGGTTTAAGATTTTGAATGGCCAAGTGTGAAAAGAGAGTCTGGGAATTGCTTGGTTGACTCCCCACATGTAAGAGGTGAAGGAATGAAGATCTCATTGCATGCTTTGTGGGTGTTCTTACAGTGAAACAGACTAGGTTGGGTCTAGAACTCAAGTCTTCTGCCCCTCTGGCCAGTTGTAATATACCATACATGATCACTGCATTTTTCTATTTTTGTCAATTTCCTGTCAGTCACCCTACACCTTTATACTACCTTTACTCGGAGACTAGGCACGTTTTCAGAAGAGCTCCTTCTTTAACCATAATCTGAGGGTCGGGGGCAACTTGAGTTATTTAAAAGAAAGCATATAAACTGTAATTATTTATCTGTATTGGGGAATTAGAAATTTAGTCTTTCTGTTTGCTTGTTTCTTAGGAAGTCAGCACAACTACAGCATCTGCAGAATATAGAAGCATCTCCAGCTTCTATATTATTTATCCCACCCATAATGTAAACAGCAAGGCACCCCTAATGTGGAAGAAGTTTCTGGAGAGGGAGATAGCCTTACCAGTGCTGGAAGGAATGGGCTGGTTAACCCACTACTGGGGGCTTCTGTTGTCCCTCTGAAGCCAGACAGGTGGGCAGACACAAAGCCCCTGCTGGTGCTGTTAGATTCCATGATTATCTTGAAACTTCATTTCTGAAGTAGATAACCAGAGACCACTCATTACATTATTTGCAGTTTTTTCTTTTTCTTTTCTTTTTTGACCCTTCAGTTTGATGAAAAGGAATATTGAAAATAAATGATAATAATTTTCATTTACACAATGCTGTACACGTCCTTTATCTCTATAGATTTTTACATACATCCTGTGGTGACAGAAAACAAGAATTAATTAGTCCCATTCTATATATTGTTTTTAGTCTAACCCAGACTTCTATAGGTAAATAGAATCAATCAACTTCTTAAATTAGGATAAGTGATATCTAGTTCTTCTTGTGTTTTATGATTTCAAACTCTTTTTTTAAATTTTTTTAAAAAATTTATTTTTCTCACACACGCGCACACACACACACACACACAGTGCAAGTGAGAGAGGGGCAGTGAGAGAGGGAGACACAGAATCCAAAGCTGGCTCCAGGCTCCAAGCTGTCAGCACAGAGCCTGATGTGGGGCTCAAATTCATGACCTGTGAGATCATGACCTGAGCCAAGGTCGGACGCTTAGCCAACTGAGCCATCTAGGCACCCCTATGAATTAAAACTCTTAACGAAACCTGCCTCTGATCTCTCCCAGGAAGTTTTCCCTAATTCCCTCCAGGCTGCAGGAAATAGTCTCATAATACCTGTGTGCGTCCCCATCACTACATTTCTGCTTTGTTTTATGTTTGTTTGGTCACACAAATACACACAACTCTAGATGGAAAATTCTTGACTAGAGGTATTCTGGTTGATTTGCCTTCTTATCATTAACCTTAAGCCCAATGCCTTATCTTATACTCAGTGCCGGGTCCATAGTTGTTGAATGATGAATAAGTGAGTATTGGCCTAAAATCAACATTCTTCTCATCAGCCAGTGACATGTAAATCTTACCTCTGCACTTTTTCCTTAATAGGTGCAAATATCTATTAGGACTACCCAAGGCGTTTTTGTTGTACTTATTACCACAGGCTCTAGGTGTTTGAGTGCACTTTTCTATTTTTTTTGAAGCTATTACCAGGGCACCTGGGTGACTCAATCGGTTAAGTGTTCGACTTCAGCTTGGGTCATGATCTCACAGTTTGTGGGTTCGAGCCTCACATTGGGCTCTGTGCTGACAGCTCGGAGCCTGGAGCCTGCTTCCAATTCTGTGTCTCCCTCTGTCTCTCTCTGCCCCTCTCCCACTTGTGCTCTGTCTCTCAAAAATGGATAAACATTAAAAAAAAAAAAAAGAAATAAAAAGCTATTACCAAGGGGTGTCTTGGTAGCTCTGTCAGTTAAGCCTCTAACTTTGGTTCAGGTCACGGTCTCATGGTTCATGGGTTCAAGCCATGCAGCAGGCTCTCTGCTGTCACTGCAGAACCCACTTTAGATCCTCTGTGCTCTCTCTATGTCCCTCCCCTACTTGCCCTCTCTTTCTCTCTCCCTCTCTCAAAAATAAGCATTTAGAAAAGCTGTTACCTACTAGAATAAACTGAAAATGCTCTCGGTCATTAGGTTGAAAACTTTTAGTTTTCAAGTAAGTAAAATTGACATCTACTCTTCTGGTTCTATCAGCTCCAAAGGATATATGACCTTTAGTATAATTATAAAATACAGTCTAGTCTCACATAAGCATTGGTTTAAAACACCAAATGTATTTAAAAATTTTTTCTGTGTCTTACGAGAATAACTTTTACGTATCTATTTTAATGTTTTCCATTTAAATTAATGTGGAAGACCAGTAAACCAAAGAAATCTTTGCTAATTCTTACCAATAATGTAAGGATTGGGGAAGTAGGGAGGTATCATGGAGGAAACAGGAGAACGCTGGGGAATTCGAGAAGACACTAGCAGAGTATTGATGGCAATCCTGCTGCTTCCCATTAGCCCTGCCAAGAAGCAGGCAATAACACCACCTGTCTGTTTGGCAGCCACAGGTACCTATGCATGGTTCGTGGTTTTTCCTCTCCAGATTTCAAGATTTAGATAGGAGGTCCATCTAGTTAAATCAACAGGTAAAACAAAATGTCATGAAGCAAAAATCACCATGGGCATTGCTGTGTGGGGGAGGAGAGGCAGCCGAGAGCTCTCTTCAGGCACCCTTGTGGGTTTCATAAGGGCTTCTTGTTGAAAACCTTCTCTTGGCCCCTGGGCCTCAGGAGAGCCAGCAAGCTATCCTGCAAGCTGGCGTTCTGCCATTATAGCAGATGGCTGGCAGCGTAGGCAGCGAAGAGACCATGTAGGAGCATCACTAGTGAGTATTGAGGGTGAGATCTCTAGGCACAAGTCTGTAGTCTGTCTGTCCATTAGGTAGCCCTGAGCACCTGAACAAGGTGGGGCTAGGGAATATTTCTGTCTAGATCTTTGGCTATTACTCACTTCAGGCAGAAGTTCTAGCAGTTCTTATTCATGTGTTAGTATTAAGTTTGCTGGTGTATGTGTGGGGGATATTGCAAGAGGGTGATGGATGAGATGAAGGTATTCTAATAAAACCATTAATGTTTCTAGTTTGCTTGCCCTCTCCAGTTTATTCTGAGCACTGCTGTCAAATTCATCTCCCAAGGCATGGCTTGGATCATATCTCATGTTCCCCAAAAGTTCTTATGAACATGGTAATGATGATCATCATCATTATGATCATGATTTTGATAATGATGATGGTATTGATGGTGATACTGGTAGTGGCTGCTATTCGTTAAACACTTACTATGTGTATATAAGTTTCTCCATAGGCAATCAGGGCTCAGAATCTAACTTCCTATGGAAGTTTACATAGCTATTAATTGTCAGAGCTAACATCCGTACGATGGTAGAGTGAGAACCATAACAACTATGCTCAGTATTTGCAAATATAAGCAAATTCATCCAAACATTCTTTGAAAATTTATTGTTTGTCACCAATGTATAATTTAATAAAATAAAAAGTCATAATTTAGGTCAAAGTTCAGTTTATAAGATTTTTTTAGTTTTGATATGTTTCCCTGTCCTTTAACTTATTAAGAGAAGGTTTGTTCTGAGAAACTGGGTTCAAGTTAATGAGGACCAGTTAAACCATATGCCTTTAGCCAAGTACGAGATTTAACTATCTCTAATACAGTAGGATAGGTTGGCATAAAGGAAACATTCCTTATTTCTTTCTGAAGAAACTGCTAGAGAGTCTGTTTTTAATCAAGTGGAATTTCTGTTTTCTATTGACTTATCTGTGATTTTATGTTTGGGATCAAATAAGAAAGAAGGAACAAATATCAGTTGGTTTGTTTCTTCTAGAGGCTAACTGAGGCTCTAGCAGGTATCTTTGCCATCCCTGAAACTCCTTTTTTTTTTCTTTGAAAAAGGTGTTAATGACTCTATCTTCCTCAGTTTTAACCTGAATCTCTTTTAGTAGCTTCTTATTTCCAGGAAAGAAAGGAAATTTCTTTATATACTTGAATGTAATTACTCTGTATCAGTTAGCTATTGCTGCATGAGAAATAACCACAGCACTCTAAGTGACTTACAAAATAAACTTTCCTTATCCCCTTCAGGGGGTAGGCAGGGTTTGGCTGACTGTGGCATCTGTAAGCAGATATAGGCTCACATTGTCCTTATGCTCTAGCTGGAATCAGTGGCTAGCTTGGGCAAATACTTTATCTTATTAGTTCTCTTACCAGTGGCAGAAATGCAAAAAGATAACCCAATCACTCAAACCTTTTTAAAAGCCTTTGTTCTTATCACTTCCATTAAAATTCCATCGATAAAAGCAGGTCCCAGGATCAAACCCAAAATGAGGAAGTATCTTCTGCTTCTTTCTTTGGGTGCAGGGAAGGAAATGCAGTTCCCATGGTAAGAAGTAATGATAAAGGAAAGGGTAAAGAATTGGTACCATCAGTCCAATTTCTTATCACTTCTCATTGCATCACTTCTCATGCTGTCCTTGCTCTATCCAATTACGTGCTGAGATGATTATGCTTTTCTATCAGACCTTTTATTACTATTTCCGCAAAATTGCAAGGCTCAGCTTTTGCGTCTGCTCAGAGTCCATTGTTAACATGTTTTGGATGGCATTTTCCTCTTGCGGGGCCATCTGATAAAACCCTTTTCCAGGAAGTACTTATCACCATAGAAGTTGCACTGCGCTCTCAGTGCATGATGAGGTCCGTCTGCTCCACTCTCTGGAATCTAAGCGCTATGAGTTCTACAGCCATGGATAAAACACGCCCTTATGGTGTGAAGAACTTTTTGATTGAAATTGATCTACCAATGACTCATCTTTGGGGTAGAAACATGAACAACCTCATACTTCCTGTAAAATATGCCTACATCTTCTCTGGCTGCATCACCTCAAGGTTTGGCTTTATAATCAACTTTCTAAGCACTGTTTGTGCTCTCATTTTTCTTTATGGATCAAATGAGATGTTGGTGGGGGGAGAGCAGGGAATGCAAGTTGGTGTATATATACCTACCTTGTGTGCATGTATGATTAAGTAGAATGTATTTATTATTTTACAATTAAACAGAGTATTTACCTTTTCCCATAATAGCAGTACTGTTATACACTTGCTATACCCCTCAACAAATATGAAATATTAGTTTGTGCTTATGTTACATTTTAGAGTGAACACACACACACACACACACACACACATTTATGACCACTGCTTATGTTTCAGTAAATGCATGTTTAAAATTCCAGGTCTGAGGACCTGTGAGAAACATTACAATTTAAGATCTCTGTGCATATCTTATTTTCATGTTAAACATGCAGAACAGGCTGATTCAGATTTTTGGGAGCAGGAGAGCACTTCATCTGTTACCATTGCTTTGCATCATATCATGTTCTAGACTTCTTCGGAGCAATTTATTTATTTTTGGAGCTCACAGATTGCATTTCAACGAGTCAGGAATATTTTCCAGCTTATTTTAGTGAACTTACGCATATTTTGCCCAAATGGAGAAAAAAATACACTATTTTCCAAAGAGTTGCTATTAGTGCTATTCTAGTGCTAGACTGTCATGTGATTTGATCACCCCAAGGATAAAAGAAATTCACCTGTCTGGTTTTGTACATGCACATAAAGGTGTGGACATGCCAAAATAGCACATTTCTTTTCTTCTTTTTTTAATGTTTATTTTTGAGAGATTGAGAGACAGAGTGCGAGCAGGGGAGGGGCGGAGAGAGAGAGAGGGAGACACAGAATTAGAAGCAGACTCCAGGCTCTGAGCTGTCAGCACAGAGCCCAACGCGGGGCTGAAACTCAGACTGCGAGATCATGACCTGAGCCGAAGACAGTCACTTAACCAACCGAGTCACCCAGGTGCCCCAAAATAGCACAATTCTGTTGATTAGATGAATCACAGAGATGCTCTCACTGAAACCTTGTGTTTTAACTATACTCCTGATATCCAAATACTCTGTCTTCTTAGATAATCCTTCTTCCTGGAGCCCCTGAGTAAATCCTTATACATTATTTCATCTTTAAGAGCTACTGAGGGTGATAAATACGTGTATTTGACTCCAAGGTTGCATAACCAGTGATGATGGGGTTAGTTGCCTGGTGATTTGTATTTTTTTTTGTGTAGCGCCTGTGGATTGTAAGATTGGGAGTTTGTTTCGTTACAAACATGTGCCGTACATTTTTAGTAACTCACTGAACACAGACAGGTGTCTCCTGATTGTCTATTTGATTAACGCAGTGACCAAAATTAAAACAGAATAAATAAACCCTGCTGTATCTACTTTCTGTTCCCATACTTATTTCTGTTGTCGTATCTGTGGGCACGGTTGAAGGCCAAGTGAAATGATTGGTCACCACCTCATTTTTGATTCAGTAGAACCTGAAATCAGTACAGATTCCTCCTAGTACCAGGCATTGTTCTGGGTGCAAATTGTTGAATGAACAAATGAGTATATGACTGAACATATACACGTATATACAAATACATTTTGTGTACGTAGTGGCCACAAATACCACGAACGTGGATACATCATCCCACTTTTATTTTTACTCTTATTTTAAACTCCTCTTTGCAGTTATGATTCTCAAGTATGCAGAGGCTGTTGGAAGCATCGTGCATCAGGAAAGAATAGAGATAAGGAAACTAAAAAGGACCAAATCTTTCAGCCCATTAATCAAACCCATAATTCCCTCTAAAGCAGGTAAAACAATGAATAGAGCTAAGAAAAAAAATCACTCTATATTATGAGCATATTTAAAAGCTAAAATCAGAAGACTGTTGTCCCAGGGCACATTGGAGACATTTCTAAAAGGCAGAGAAATTTGAAGACCCTCATTAAGAAGATGTTGTCTGCAAGCTCAGATAAAACAGGAAAGAAAAATGTATCTGAAGTTCTAACGAAATGTAGCTCATATTCACCCTCCCACTCTGTTTCTCTGAATGATTCTCTAAGTTACAATATGAGCAAAATGGAGCTCAAAATAGACAAAATGGGACTAGAGCTTCCCCCCCGCCCCGCAATGTAATATCTTAATGGAATTGCTACTCCCTACCTTCTGCAAAGATTATTTGGTTTTTCCATATAGTTAGGAAGGAAAAATTTAAGTTTCCAGTGACTGTACTTATTTTCAGCAAGTCCCACCGCTGTTTCTAGATACCTCAGGTATTTAGGTATTTAGATATTAGGGTATTTAGGGGATATATATATTTGGTTGTGTCTTATCCCATTAGATTAGGTACCATTGGTAATTGCACGGTTTAATGGAAATGAGAGCTAAAATGTGAATGAGTGCCTCCTTTGTGGGTTACAACTGAGCCTAGAAGCCAACAGCTATAGCAGTTAAAACGTGTGCCAGTTCTCATAAAAAGAGCAGCCACAGGCGATGAAGTCTGCACCGAATGCACAGGATCAGAAAAAGCCTCCGTGAGTCTCCTTCCCCACAATCTGTATGCCTGCCTAACCCTTTACTAACACGCCGCCCTTCACCCCATTAACAGATGCATGCACCCACGCACATCCTATAGCCGAAATCAGAGAAGATTTTTGCATTTTCTCTCCTTTCCTCTTCAGCAAAAATATCAGCTCCTTTTTTCCCCTTTTAACTACAGTTTTGAAGAATTATGCACCACTATTTGCAATTCTCCAAATCACCATATTTCAGACTTCAGAGAAGAGTCATGCTTAGAATGATTTGCACTTTAAGCATGAAGGGTGACAGCCAAATGGTTCACGTATCTAGTTAACCATGTTAACTTCCAGTTTTTAAGGCTCCTAAAAATGCAACTCATTAAAAACCTAACCCAAACCAAACCAAAAGGACAAACAAAAACACGATTTTTTTCATCCAATTGATGGATGTAAAACCTTCATGACCTAGCCTTAGCCATGGCTTAGTCTCGAGGGACTGATGAAAGGAGCCAGATGCTCTTACTTTTTTAGATCCCGTGCCTTGTTCAGCTTTGTCTCCAATAATGCAAGGTGACCCCTGAGCAACAGCCACTCATTTTTTTTATTGACTCAGTGAGCAGGTGACAGGTCCTGTGTTGGCTTATAAAGACTACAGAATTAATCGAGGTAAGATAAAGTCTTTCTCTTCAAGGAGTTCATGATACAAGCATATGAGACTATAAAATGATGTTCACATATAATATTATATATAATATATTACAATATATCACATCATATACAATAATACAATGGAAAATGAGTTGTGGAAAGACAAAGGTGGAATCAGATCAGTTAACCTGAGTTGTTGAGAAGACTTTTCAGAGGAGGGGACAGTGGAGTCCTGGATGATAGTTACCAACCCAGTGGAAAGACATATTGTGTCTTTTGTCCCTCAGTTCAAAGGGGCAAAATCAGATTCTCCCCTAGAGCCTCCAGGAGTGTGGCCCCGTCGCTCTCTCGAATCAGCTCCTGTTGTTTTAGTCACCCGGTTTGTGTGCATTTGTTACAGCTGCCGCAGGAAACCAGTACAAGGGGCGTCCTAGAGCCATCGATGAGTAAAGAATGGAGATAGAAAGTTTTCACAACCAGATGTCCTCAGGGGACAGGCAGGTAAAGTAAATGGTTAAACATGCAAACAGAAGTGGTAAAAACAAAGCAAAAAGCAAAAATGGCAAATTTAAGCTTCTGTGTCCAGTCACCCAGTTGACACACAGACTGTATTCCCCTCATATCCCTCTCGTTCCCCATACTTACCAGACCTGCCATCCATATTTATTGCAATCTTTCGGTCTGTCTTCTCATTCTCTCTTAGATATATAAGCCTAGATTTATGTTTTGCCATTTTAGCTAACTTCACATGTCACGTTAAGATCCCTCTTATTCTTTTGACTTGAAAGCATGTGTTTCCTGTTAGTTCCTGAACCCGGTCAGATTCTTCTGTTTCTGTACTGTGGGGAGACATCCTGGCAGCGGCCGTGATTCTCCACTGCACGTTCAAGTTGTCTGAGCACACCTAGGTGCTCTGTGCAGATCAGCTGCATTTTGATCTGTCTCCGATTCCTCTTCTTTAACCTCCCCATGGCAGCCGTCCCCAAATGTTACTTCTGAGAACATCACCCACCTCTTTCCTCTATCATTCATGAGAACATGGGGATGATTCAACAAACATGTTCTCAGTTCTTCCTTCCACATTATGATGTCTTCATGCCTTTATTATACTGGTTTAACTTTTATCTTTGAGCAAGTAGTGATCTTTCTACTTTTTTGTAGAAAGATCATGTTCCCACTTTTTGAAATGAGACTTTACTTATTCTCTCTTTTGGAATATAGGTGTCTCTCCCCAACCCTCCATGTTTTCCTGAGATTCTAGTCACTCTCCATTTCCAGTCTGTCTTGTCCTTGGCCGATCTCATCCAGCGTCCTGTGTTAGCCTCATCCTGATTCTCAGCCTCCTTCCCATGCTCTCTGACTAGCCACCTCCACTTACATAATTTACATAAGTTCCAAACCCCACTTCTTCCTAAGAATTGACTATTTGTGTAGGCTTGAAACCCTGGAATTTGCTTCAAACCTGCCTTTTCCCCAATCCACCTCCATCTTTGTAGAATCACTATACATCACAGTGCTTTCCACACTGTAGTTGTTTAGAGGACATTTTTGGTTCCTGAGATAGACCCTGGAATAAAGAGAAGAACACTAGATCTGGCAGGGAAGACTTGAGCCTGAACCAGGTTTTCCCACTCAGGGCTTCTCTGACCTCTGGAAAATCACTAAACTTTTTTTTGCCCTTAAGGTCCCTATCTTTTTTTTTTTTTTTTAATGTTTTATTTATTTCTGAGAGAGAGACAGCATGAGCAGGAGAGGGTCAGAGGGAGAGGGAGATACAGAATCTGAAACAGACTCTAGGCTCTGAGCTGGCAGTCAGCACAGAGCCCGACGCGGGGCTTGAACCCACGAACCGCGAGACAGTGACCTGAGCCGAAGTTAGATGCTTAACTGACTGAGTCACCCAGGTGCCCTAAGGTCCCTATCTTTAAAAAGGTAATAGTAATATCTTTCTCAAAAGATTTGGAGCGGGGGGGCACCTGGGTGGCTCAGTTGGTTAACCGTCTGACTCTTGATTTCGGCTCAGGTCATGGTCATGAAGTTCATGAGTTAGAGCACCACTCTGCACTGATGATGTGGAGCCTGCTTGGGATTCTCTCTTTCCCTCTCTCTCTCTGCTCCCACTCCACGCATGATCTCTCTCTCTCTCTAAGTAAATAAACATTTAAAAATATTGTTGGGAAGATTACAGAGGTTAATATGCATTAAAGTTCTATACAAACTCTAAAGTGACACACTATGATTTAATCTTGATACACTATGATTTAATCTTTGAGACGACCAGGGTTTTTTTTTTAATGTTTATTTTAGAGAGAGAGAGAGAGAGAGTCAGAGTCAAAGCAGGAGCTGGGGAGGGGCAGAGAGAGAGAAGAAGGCATAGAATCTGAAGCAAGCTCTAGGCTCTGAGCTGTTTGCAGAGTCCAACGTGGGACTCAATCCCACAAACTGTGAGGTCCTGACCTGAGCTGAAGTCAGATGCCCAACCAACTGAGACACACACTGAGATGACCAGGTTTATAGTCTATAGCTGTTCTCACTCTCAGTGAGAAGAAGAAAAAAAAGTAGAATTAGATCACTTTAGAAGCTCTCTTTTGCAATAAGCAAACCATTCTTGTTGGGTCAAGTTCTGTACTGTCTGTAAACTACCAGTTTTAATTTAATTTAATTTTCCATAGGAAATTGCTGTTTTTAGCAGGTTTATAAAGGCAATTATTGGCAAATGTGTTTGGTCTGAACTAATAGTGGTAGTACTTCCCCTTCCTGGCCCCAGGAGAGTCAAGACGTTGGAAGGGCATATGGCACCCTTGACATTGCATTAGCCAATCTCTTGTTAATGATATTGGGGCGGAGAAAAATATTATGCCAACCTTTGCTGCTGTGTCTTCATTACCAGCATTCCTGACTATCAGGTCCCCTAGTTTCCTCTCTTTCCCTGAGAGTGACTGTGAGGGGTTAAGCCCCTGGCCCATATACTTTGGTTACTTGGTCTCAGCAAAGTACAAAATGTACCTAAAATAAAACAATTTTATTATTGTCTTTATTAAGTTTATTATCAACCCCATGATCTGCAATGTTTGACTGAGAGTCAGAAGTCTTAAACTTGATGAATCAAGATGATATTTTATATAAATTGTTAAGTTGGTTCTTTGCTGTTTCTTGGTCCTACAGGCTTAGGGCTCAGGGCTCAGAACTGTTGTGATTTCCTCTTAGCTGAAACAGGAAAGTCCATCTTAAAAAAATCACTCCTATGTAGCCCAATGAATATCAACAAAATAAAATGAGATACTATATTCCTTAACTAAAATATTTTTTGATATGAAGATTGTCCTATTCACCTTTGGAGTAGAGCTATCTACCTTGAAATGCCACGCTGCTTATATTCTAACATGTGCAAAAATATAAAGCCATAAAAAAGAGTCCTGCTTTCAGATTGTGCATTGATATGTATATATGTGTATTTGTACATCCAAAGAGTGGATTGTTTTTCGGCATGTAGTGCTTTTTATATAACAAGACATTACAAGTAACCTTGACTGTTCAATGTAAAGACGCATGACCTCTTCAGATTCTGCGTCTTCCTGATTCTATACTCAGTTAGGTGCCAAACACAAACTCTAATTCTTATACTCCTTTGCAGTGTTTAATTGTACAGATTCCATAAAAAATCACTTAATATAAAGAAAACAAATGCTCTCTTTTATTGCCACACTAAATACTTTTGCCAGCAAATGCTTTTGGGGGTGCTTTTTATTTATGGATTTTTCACAATGCCGGAGAGCTTTTGTCTTTTTTAGTGCTTTATATTTATAGTTGTGGGATGATCATTTTCTGGTTGGTTTCACATTGAGCTCTTTTAGAACTAGTTGGAGTAGTAATAGTTTCACACAGCTTATACTTTCTCCCCCTGAGTCCTATGTTAAATCTTTTTCACTCTCTCAGTGACACTGCAGTATATTATGCTATACATTCTTAGGCTATTAACTTTGGGCATTGCTAATGATTTCTTTTATATATATATACAGCACATAAAACATGTAAATGTTTCTTATTAAAACAAGAAAACTCAAAGCACAATCAACCCTATCAGAAAGAGAGAGAGAGAGACAGAGAGCAAGAGAACTGGAGATTTTTTTTTCTTCAAGAAAGACTGCAAGACAGAAACAGGTTTGTAAATTCCCAGTGTTGGAAAACAAAGTAAATTAAAAAGACCCCTAAAGGGAGATATTTCGTTTTCTTAAAAAACAGCTTGTTTGGTATTCTATTCCTACACTTATCATTTTTTTTTTTTAAAGTAACACGTTTGAAAAATCAACAATACCAACGTAACAGGTTTTTTGTTNGTAGGAGGGGAAAAAAAGGAGTTTCAAAGTCACCTTGACCACATCATCGCCCTCAGGTAAAGGAGCCCTGAGAACTTAAGTAGCTCCCTTTGTAAATTCTAGCATCTCAGAGCCTCTGAGGATTTGACCTGAGGGCGGTGTGTATAAGATACATGGGAGGGGCGCCTGGGTGGCTTAGTCGGTTGAGCGTCCGACTTTCGCTTATGTCACGATCTCGCGGTTCGTGGGTTCGAGCCCCGCGTCGGGCTCTGTGCTGACTGCCAGCTCAGAGCCTGGAGCCTGTTTCGGTCTGTGACTCCCTCTCTCTTTGACCTTTCCCTGCTCATGCTGTCTCTCTCTCTCTCCTAGAAATAAATAAAAACATTAAAAAAAAAAATGTACTAAGGAGGCACCTGGGTGGCTCAGTCGGTTAAACGTCCGGCTTTTGCTCAGGTCATGATCTTGTGGTTCGTCGTTTCGAGCCCCGCGTCGGGCTCTGTGCTGACTGCCAGCTCGGAGCCTGGAGCCTGTTTCAGTCTGTGACTCCCTCTCTCTCTGACCCTCCCCTGCTCACGCTGTCTCGCTCTCTCTCTCTGCCAGGGGGAAAAAAAGAAAAAAAAAAAAAAGATGCCTGGGAAAGGCATACCCTTAGGTGCAAATCTTAACATCAAAAGATTTAAGGGAGCAGATGATTCAGAAAGCCCCCCTCCCCCCATACAAGAAATGGACCTGATGAGGAGCACCTGGTGGTTAGCTGGTTTAATGGCCGACTTCGACTAGGTCAGTATCTCAGGGGTTCGTGGGTTAGAGCCCCGCATTGGCCTCTGTGATGACACCTCAGAGCCTGCTTTGGATCCTCTGTCCACCCCTCCACCCCCACCCCCGACCCTTCCCTCTCACATGCTCTCTCTCTCTCTCTCAAAAAAAAAAAAAAAAAAAACCCTTAAAAAAAATGGAGTTGATGCCAGCAATAGCAACTATTATTTGCGCCTTCACAAGGAGGGTTGCCTAATCCCCAAAGGAAGTCTTTGGAAACCACTGGACCCCTGGCTTACTTTACAATTTGGCTTTCTCAGTATGCCAGCTTTTTGAACACATAGGATGATTCAGAAAACATCTTTCACAGAGATTTAAATTCCTAACTCGGCCGTTTTCTGGCCAAGCAGCCAATGGCTGAAGAATGGGGTAAGTAAGGATGGATGGGATGGAGGAGAGAGAACAAAGAGAAGTGGAGAAGAGGAGCGGTGCCGTGTGAGGAGAATGAGAGGGGAGAGAAATAATGGGTGAGGGTTAGGGGAGACAGGGAAAAGAAAAGTGGAGGAAGGAGGGAGGGCACATTTCACCAGAGCCTAACCCATGCCTGGAACCTCAAAACCTGCCGTATGGTACACAGAAAACTGAGAACAGAATGTCTTGTACTGGATGCACTAAGGGGGATTGAAGAAGCGTTTACAAAATATTTCCTGAGGTTGCCCCAGCAGCATGCAGACATCCACATCTGGCGGGGCTCTCCCTGCCCTGATTTACTCCTCTTGGGGCAATGGAAGGAAGAGGCTCTTCCACAGCCCAGTTCTCTGCCCTTACACATGCTTATCTGCTTCCAGAAAATGGTGTCCCAGAGGAGCAAGGTCAGCAGACAGGAAGTGAGGTCAGCAGACAGGAAGTGAGGTCAATGTCAGGTTTCCACGCCAGGAACAGGGCCTCTGGCTTCACTAGAGGGTTACTGCTGTTCAAACCCCAGCGCTGCTCACTGAGCAGGTCGGATAGGCCAGTCCCAGAGCCGTTGCATCAACTTTCTCTCAGAATTTTGACACTGTGAGCCCCTCCTGGTGGAAACACGCTGGCGAGAAACAGATCAAAGCAACAAACGAAAACAAGCAAATTAAAAAAAAACCCAAAACAAAAACAAAACTCCATAACTGTTGCACAGCTTTTTCCTTTTTAAAAGAAATGTATTGTAATTCTTCAGAGTTCTTAAATTTCCCTAAGTTAAGGATCTGGTTTACTGATAGAGTTATATTTCCCAAAATAAAACTGGACGCTTTCTTAAAAGCCACATGTTCAAGGTTTATGCTATGGTGTATCCCTTCACTTTTTTGGACATTCAGTGGAGAGCTAATCAGTGGATCTGTTGTCTCCTGGAAACCGAGAAGGAAAACAGTTCTGTTCTCTTCCCTGGGCTGGGGGAGTGAGCTATAATAAGGGAGCCTAAGAACACACTGGAAGCCCACAAGCCGGAACAGACAGGTTAGCGCTGCCTGGCTGACCTAACTCACAGGTGCGCGGTTGCCAGGTAACGCTGAGGCCTCGGGGTTCTTTACAAAGCCCTGCAGTTGGGCTGGGAGAGGTGTGGGCATGGGCCCCAGGGTGGTTGTGGGGGCAGGGCAAGCGGAGTCAGTCTCCGGGCAGCTGGAGGTGCAACTGCTTCTCACCTATGTGGCAAGTGGATACAAGTCGGGTTTGGCCCCGAATATTCTACATCCCCAGCTGTCTGTGCTGTGAAAGGGCTGTGATTAGTGGTGATCATGCAGAAAGGAGGAGAGGACATAGAAAGCCTGCCATTTTTCTTCTTCCATATATACATATACATACATAAACATATACACATACACATACACATACACATACATATACATAAAACACAACACCTGCCCCGTATAAAGTTATATTCTAAAAATCCTTCTCCATCTTGGACAAGTTAATAAAGATGATTTCAACATATGTGAAGGGCAAAAGGATCTTTGGAAGGAGCCATGGAGTGGTTGAAAACATCTGGAATCTAGTTCACACTGCCACTTTGCCTCCCATGTTAGCTGGGAGTCACCTCTTTTGAGATTCATGGAGAAATTGCTCAAATCCTTATGTGTTGTGGGAAAACCAAGCATTCCTCTTGATCTTTTTAGGAATTCTTAAGGATTTACAACTAAATCCTCTAGGATTTACCTTCCAGGACCCCTAGTTCCTTCTTGCACAGATTTAATTCTGATCAGGAGTTACACAGTCCCTTGTATATGGTCTGCATAGAGAGTCTACCATTTCCTAAACCATTTATCTGGCAAATTTGTAAATTGTTTCCCCAAATAATGCAGGATGTGAACAGACCTGCATCGTCCTAAGCTCATGTTGATTTGTCTTCTGGTGGGTAATAGTGGGTCAATTTGAGTACTCCTAGAGGTTGTGTTTTATTTCACTTGAGTAAAAAGGCTTTTAGTGAATGGGCAGGTGCAACATGACCGTGCATATTAGAACAGCAGTGGTCCTAGCCTGGAATTCATTTACAAAGACAAGTCCAATGTACAGGAGCCAGCGTTTTTCAGAGTCTGCATCGGTGGGTGTGCTAGTGAGGTCCAGAGAAGGTTGACTGTTGGGAATCAGCTGACCTTTCCTGATATGTAGCCTGTCTTAACAGCTATGTTTTTAGCAAGCATAGAGTGTGTTTTTTTCCCCTAGGGATATCCATCTGTTTCTGAATCTGTTTAGGGTGAGGAAAAGATGAGTTATCTAATAAGGTGCTAGGAAAGCTTAGAGGTTGAAGCAGAGACAGCCAACCTGCAATGTCACCACCTGGAATCAGGCAGGCAAATGGGGAGAAAATGCATGCCAACCTTCCTACCCCTGAGGCTATCATTCCACTTTATATGTTTGAGTCATTGTGAGGAAAGAAAGATTTATAGGCATTCTTTCAACACTTACTCAACAAGTATTTATTGAACACCTACCCTATTCTGAGCTCTCCAGTGTATTCAGAGACCAGGACTGGAAACAAGTCATTCTTTCTCACTAGTTTCAAACCCTGCTCTTTTTAACTGTCTGTAGATCACATTCTAAGTATCAATCTATGTATTGATTAAATGCTTACAAGTGTAAAGGATCTTACAGGGTTGATATTGTCAATCTTTGGAGGAAAAAAGCCAAAAGCAAACAAACTATTACATAGACAGTGCTCAAGACTGAGGAGAAGATGATAGGAGGCTCTTACAAGAAGCCAGTCTAACCTCTTGCCCTGAGTTCTGATACCATAAGGTGTTAGCATCAAACATGTATTTGAAAAGATATCTTTTTAAGAAAACCACAAGTATTTGCATAGTGGTGCTAATAGTTCAGTAAATGTCATTCTCCCCATTTGATCACAACCAGCTTCAGGATCTCATATGGGTAGAGATGCCTAGTTCATTAAGGAGACGCCATATTTGGCAGGTGAAAATGTGGTCTTTGGTAATAGTCATCACTCATGAAGTTGTATCTGAAATGTGTGAATAAGGAAAATACAGCCTTTTCAGGGCTTTTGGCACCCATCCAGAGGCTCATTCAATGCCAAACATAAAGAGCTTCTCTTTCTGAATGTGCCATCTCTCTTCAGGAGCTCCCCTTATCCCCCTGAAGTGAGAACACTTGGCATCAAGTGCTGCTCCCAGAGCTTGGTAGGGTCTCAGAAAGAATTTTGTCATGCTGATTCTAGAACAGTGTTACTCAACTTTTCAAAATTCAAAACTCCTACAATGCTTTTTCATTCTATTTTTCAGAGAAGCCAGACCAGCTAAATAGATGTTGACCACCAGAAGAGTCTCTGTTACAAGAGCAGTAGATACATTACATATGCTTTATCAAACTGCTTGTGATCCCTTATGCCAACCTTTTGGGAATTCTAACATTTTTTTTTTAACGTGCCATAGTCCAGTTTTCCATGGATATCCATGGACTATCCATGGATAGTCCCTGTTGATTCTTGTTTTGACGTAAATATCACTAGCATGGCTCCATTTCATTCTCACATGTGTCCTAGTTTGAATGATAAAGTATATGGTTGCCTTATTTTTAACCTCGATCCTAATCTCCCACCAGTTGAGAGTAACTCTTCCAGGATCATTCCAACTTTGTCTCTACATAGTTATATGAATTTGGATAAGTCATCTAATTTTCCTGTGGTTTCGTGTGGTCCTTGAAATAATGGGGTTGTGTGGATAGATAGTATCTACTTCCTCTGTAGTTCCAAAGCTCGTAACGAATGTTAATCATATCAGTCAAATTAATCTGGTTACCTTTGGCAGAGCCCTTTTTTTCTCTCCGAGTGAGACGGGACCACTAGAGTTTGGGGGATCTTTCATAATCCATCACTAGATGGTGGAGAATTCTTCATGCCATTTTAAGATGTCTGGGCTTCCTGGTAGACAAAGGGAAGTGACTGGTGACAAGATTCGCCAAAAGGTGAATGATTTGACCAAATATTTGCTTCAGAAATGTGTTTTATAATAGTCTGAGTGAGAAGAAATAGGAAAGCCAGCAAGAAGAGCTTCTATTCTGAGTGAATTTGAATCAAGTTTCTATCTCCTCTTCTCAATCTCTCAAATCTAGGCTATTGGTATAGTATTTCCTTTGGTTCTCATCTTCTCAGTATGGTTTCGTGTGTGTGCTATCAAAAAGACATCCCAGGGCAGGATGTCTTTCTGTGAGAATCAAGTGATTCCCATGTGTTAGTTTATAAATTGTTAACTGTTTTGGGATTCATAGGGATGAAAGATGCTTTATTTATTGTCCTTTGAGATGAAAGATGCATAATTTATAACACCAGGATTACTATTTTATTTACTCTTGTGATGCTGAAATCACATTCTTTTCTAGTGATGGAATTGCAGAAGCCCTTTTAATTTGTGGGCAAGTGGCTTATTAAAAGCTTTGGTGTTGAAGGGTCTGGCTACACAAAAGTGGGCGTTGTATGAAGGATGAAGCATTATGACCCTTTTGTTGTTCCACAAAGGCTTCCTTCTCCTGCTCACAAGGGTTAGTTACAAACATGTGTTTGTAAAATGTGCATGTAAAGATGTTGGCTCTCATGTGTGTTCATGCAGGCTAATGATGACATAGTTAGGTACATTCTGTAAAAGTATCTTAAAATATCACAGCTGTAGACCTTGCATGGTCTTCTCTTCCAGTGGGCCGAGGACCTTTACATGGCATTATTGTACCTTTCCAGGTAGTCACAAGCTTCCAGTATCCAAAAATATCAACAAGTACGTGCTTAGGAAAACTGTCAGCTTCCTGGTTGGTAGACCCTTTAGAATTCCCTTGGCTGGAAATCTTTTTTGCAACCTTGTTGGGAAGGCTAGTTTTGTTTGTTTGCTTACTTGCTTTTAACTACAAAGGAGTGGCTCACTTCTTGGCAGTCAGGTTTGGGACCATTTCTCAAATTTTTAAAAAACTCTTTGTCCTGGGTCATCTCTGCATCAGATGGATTGTAGAGAGCCATGGATTTCTGTGTGGACTTTCTGTGTGGACTGGGGTGATGCAGGAATGTTGAAGTCGTTTTTTACCTGGTTATTCCACCAATCCATCCTTCCTTTTGAGGGACTGATATCATATACTCAGCATTTTAGGGGTCACTGCAGTGGTGGAACGTTTGGTAATAAGAAAGCAAAGTCAGGATGGCTAGCAGCTTCTTCTTTCCCCTTCTTTTTGTTTTTATCAGATGAAAAATTCTTGCCCTTTGAATATTGGCCAAATAGCAATAGTAGGAAAGGAAAGAGACCTACAGATAGATGGTCCCAGAAGCTGTGGGACCTGGGCTGTGTAGCAGTGCACAAAGAACCTACCATGAACC
This sequence comes from Crocuta crocuta, assembly GCF_008692635.1. Taxonomy (NCBI): domain Eukaryota; kingdom Metazoa; phylum Chordata; class Mammalia; order Carnivora; family Hyaenidae; genus Crocuta; species Crocuta crocuta. The sequence continues at coordinate 5,224,862 of NW_027530857.1, forward strand.
TTACCAAAAATCCAATCCAGGGAAACTGATGAACCCAAGCCAGAATTTTTCTTCTTAAAAGGATTTTTACCAATTTGGTTTCATGATTCTGCTTAATTAGAATATGCATTTGCTTTCTTACCCACAGTCAGATTGAAGTTTCTAAGAATGTTCTTATGCAGAAAGTATTTCCACGAATTGTAATTCTCCCTCCCTCCATCTCCAGTGCAAGGGATCTGACTTTATATTTCTACTTGACTGTAGAAGGACATAAAGGAAGCTAGGACATAACCAATAACTGTCATTTGCATATGTGGAAAACCCTTGCAATTATGTCTTCTTTGGGGACCGAAATGGACCTTATGTAAAGTGAGTCCCCTGAGTCTGGAGAGTCAGGCCCCTGCAGGTACCAGGTTTTACACAACACGTTTCACTGAGTGCCTATTTCTCTCATTACCAGCATTATTGAGGGAATAGATGTTTTCACAAAGGGCAGATAGCCACCTATCTGGAATGACTTAAAGAATATATGATTTTTTTTTTTTCTTTTTGCCATTCAAACATACTGTTTTGCAGATCAGAAACTAAGTCAGATTTACCCTCAGGTCAAGCCTGACCCCCATATTTCCCATGAAGCCTTGTGGCTTGCCCTGGTAGAATCCATGTAGCAGCCCATATGGGGAACAGTTCCCACTGTGATTACTATAAGGGGGCCTTGGGCTGTGGGCATGCACAACTCCCTGGTGGTTGGATCAGAGCCATGAGACCCTGCAATCAAGGATTCTGTACCCCAAGAATGCCCCCTACTTGCACGTCCCATCTCCTGCCTGCCCTTGACCGCCTGGAGGTCTCATCGCTGGAACTCTGAGTCTGATGAGGAAAGTGACTGAGCCCAACAAATGCTAGAGACCGAGGGCCCCTTCCATCATGAGCTCTGGCCTTTGCCCCTCTCCCTGCAGCGTCCAAACACATGCTGGCTATGAAGCAGTGAGTGCGGGGTCTTCGGCGCTGTCCCCCAACCTGTAAACACCCCAGGGTGGTAGCAAGACAGCAACCCACCTTCTCAGCAGCAACAAGGCATTGTCTGTTCAGTAAAGTTGGGCCACTTTCAGAAACAAAATTTTCTAGGCTTCTTCCACCTCTGGTTACCTGACACCAAACAAACAATGCTATACATTTGTAAAACTTGAAACCATATTTATTATATCAAAATGAAAAGTTTATATTTCTTCAAAATGTGCTTAGCATAAAACGTTTCACATTTTTTTCATGAGTTTTTTTCTTTTTTAATGTCCATTCATCTCTGAGAGAGAGACAGAGACAGAGACAAAAAGCGAGTGGGGGAAGGGCACAGAGAGGGAGACACCAAATCCAAAGCAGGCTCCAGGCTCTGAGCCGTCAGCACAGAGCCTGACGTGGGGCCTTGAACTCATGAACCGGGAGACCATGACCTGAACTGAGGTTGGACGCTTAACCAACTGAGCCACCCAGGCCCCCCTTTTTTTTCTTTCTTTCTTTTTTTTTCCATGAGTTTTTTAAAACATTTACCTGGTGATGTGTGCTTACTTTTGTTTCTTCTCCTTTCTATTGTTTTTTTGCATTAAATCTGCCTCTGGAGGATCGAGTTTGCTTGTTGCTTTGCAAACTTGCTCCGGTTGCTGGGAATGGCACTAAGTCACTGCAGGATTAATAGAGCTGCTTTAAGTATATCCAGATATTATTAAGACTGTGACAAATACATTCGTGTTTTTATCACTTGTGATGAATGTTTCATTTCATTGACATCAGTTCTAATTCTGGAAAATAAATGCTTACCCAAGAGAGGCACATGGCATCTTTCTGAACCTTAGAAAAAGGGAAAAAGCATTTTGTTCCATAAGCAAGGAAATCTCCTCCCCCAGGGCCCACTAGTCATCTCAGGAATAAAGACCTATGTTCTTTTTCTTTTCTTTCAAGAAATGTCTGCAGGGCATAAGCAACACACACCACTATCCCACACTCTGCTTCTCTGAGGTGCTTGGCTTTTGAATGGTGGCAACTAGAACTAGGAGGGATTTTAGGAGCCTGTTGGCCCAATATCTTTATTTCATAGATGAGAAATACAAGGCTCAGAGAAATCAGGTAATTTGTCCAGGGCCGTATAGCTATTTAATTGAAGAAACAAGACTTGAAAATTGTTTCCCTTCTCTTTCATTACTATTTTTTATTCATGTAGATTTGTTTTATTTTATTTTTTTTTTAAAAATTTAAGTTTTATTTATTTAGTTTGAGAGAGAGAGAGAGTGAACAAGAGCACGAGCAGGGCAAGGGCAGAAAGTAGGGATGGGGGGAAGAGAGAATCCCAAGCAGGCTTGATGCTGTCAACATGGATCCCAATGCAGGACTTAAACTCATGAACCATGAGATTTGCCTTGAGTTGAAATCAAGAGTCAGACGCTTAACCCACTAAGCCACCCAGGCCCCTGATTTTATGTTTAACGTATATTCTCTTAATGGCACCTGTTCTAGAGTGCAGAAAAAAATATTGTTTCCATTAGGCAGAAGCAAAGCAGAGACACTGTGCAGTAAAGAGATTCACGGTCAAGGTCAGGAGATCTTGAGTAGCAGAAACTATAATGGTCATGGGTATACAATGAGAAAAGTCCTATATACATCACTGTAGATACATCTGGGCTGCAAGTTTGAGGTTTTAGGACCATGATAGATTGAGACAATCACTAATTGTTGTAATTCTCCCTACAGTGAGCCTTCAGCCTTGAGCCATATGGTAAATTGAGCTATGCAAACCCTAAATCACATCGAAAAAGAGGTGGGCGAGCATTTTCCATTCATCTGTAGAAGGCCTCTCAAGCACCCAATAGTCACCTACAAAAGTGAAGATAATGTTTTTCCCTGTCTTTGCTGATCTGTCTGCCTGCTTATTGGTATCGCTTTGCAGCACTTACTTGGCAGCTCTGGTAAAACAAAAGAGAAGAAAACATGAGATCTGACCATTCGGAACAGTTGATCTCCTGTGTCTGGATAGTCGTTAGAAATACTAAGCACAGATGAAGGAAAAGATGGCATGGAAAAAGGGATCACCTGTGATGTTGAGACCTATGAATTTATAAATTGCTTGGCGTTTCATTCAAACATAAAGCTTTTCCCCTCTGCGTCGGCTGTCGTCTGGCTTCGTGTCTGAGATACCTCCCTGAGGATGACCTCTGTTTCCAAGGCAGAGCCTGCAGTGTTCTGTGACTGTTTCAGAAACTGACAGTACATTTCAGCCTCCTTGGCAGGTGGAAACGTATGAAGAATGGTCTCACACAGCAGAGTCCTCAAGTCCCTTCCTGAACTTCTAAAGGTCCTGGTTGCTCTTGTGGTCTCTGCTTTTGCCTTTTCGTGCAGTAGCATATAAGTTGGAATTGGGAGAGACCCTAGATTTTTTTTTTCAATTAGTGATTTACAAATAATATGTGTTGTCTACAGAAAACAGGAATTTCATATACGCTTCTTTTTTGTTGTTTAATTCAAAGCTCTCAACTCTCAGGTAGAGATTATTATCCCATTTGAATGGAGGCTCAGAAAGATGCATGGCCACATTCCCACAGTTCAGATATAAGGTAACCATTTGTCACCTTTGCCATGTATAATTACTGACATGTCTTCCCTTGACTCCCAATACCAGGTGTAGTCCATGCGTTATGTGATCATCCTAGTTAATTGGCACCAGACTTGATCTGATGCAAAACTGTGAAGTGGAAGGAATTCATCTTTGGGACTTTCTTGCATCATTGATCTGACTTCCTCAGTTCCTCCCTCCTCGCAACATAATTTCCCAACCTCACCTTTGTGTTTTCCTCACATATTCTGTCTTAGCTGGTTAGTAATTGGTTGCTGTTAAATACTGGTGTGACTAGAAGCCTATGGGCCTTCCTCATCCACAAACCAGCCAAGTGTTCTCCGCCATTTTGCTCTACACATTGCAGCCCGGCTGTCATCTCCGTATTCACAGAACGATGTGAAAGCTTCTGGTTGTGAAGCAGTTATCAGGATTATCTCTTGCCGTTGTGTCCTTGTATCATTTCTTCTTTGTCATTCCACAAGAATCTGTCCATTCCACAAGAATGGCTTTCACTCAGTGATTTATAACATTGTATGGTGATCACTTGCTCATCATTCTATCTTTTCCATAATATTATGAACTTGTAAAAAGCCAAGATAGTATTTTGTTAATGCATTCTCAGTAGCTAGTGATGTGCCTGAAATAAATAAAATAAAATAAAATAATAAAATAGATTAAAATAGAAGGCTTGACAAATAAGCAGAAGAATCTGTTTTTCTACTGCTTTCCCTGGTTCTTCCAATTCTGTTTTTGTTTTATTTGTTGTTTGTTTGTTTGTTTGCTTAAAATAAGCACATTTATGATCTTATAGTTCTGGGGCCAAGAAGTGTAGAATCTAGGGGTTACCATGATCAAACTCTCTCTGAAACCTACAGGGGAAAATCTTTCCGTCCCTCTCCCTAGCCTGCAGAGATGGCTGGCAATCACATGGCCTTTTTCATTGTGTGTGTGTGTGTCCTGTAATTTTTTGAGGGCACACTCTTCTCCAGAACTTTTGGTCATCAACTTTGATTTTTGCTCCTCCACTTCTGACCGACCCTGACTCCCCATTATTTACTCAGTCTTCTGTTTCACTACATTTACCGATATTTATATTGTTATGATGTTTATCTTTTTTCTCGCCATGAATCTACTTTGTAATCTGACTTTACAGCAGGTCCAGCTCTGTCAGTACTCAGACTTTACTGGGGACTAACACAGCTTGCCTATTTCATCTGCTTTGACTCCTGATACCTGTCCAGACTTCACTACCTTTTCTCCTTTATGCAACATTGGATCTTGGAGTTAAAAGACATGGCTTTGAACCCTAACCCTGTATCCTTCTGGTTGTGTGACCTATAACTTAGCTTCTTGAACTCACGTTCCACATCTGTGCCAAATAAGTAGTCACAATACCCTTGTCTCCCAAATGAAGGAGACAATATATGTAGAAGGACTTTGCAAATCAATACCAACCTACTTCGGCAGTATCCAGAATTAGGGGGCCATCGCTGCTTTGTGTTCAATAAGTTCTTTTTTTTTTTTTTTTAATATTTTTATTTATTTCTAGGAGAGAGAGAGACAGCGTGAGCAGGGGGGGTCAGAGAGAGAGGGAATCACAGACCAAAACAGGCTCCAGGCTCTGAGCTGGCTGTCAGCACAGAGCTCGACGCGGGCCTCGAACCCACGAACCGCGAGATCATGACCTAAGCGAAAGCCGGACGCTTAACCTACTAAGCCACCCAGGCGCCCCCAAGAAGTTCTTAAATGCAGGCGCACCTGGGTGGTTCAGTCAGTTAAGTACCCGGCTTCGGCTCAGGTCATGATTTCGTGGTTTGTGGCTTTGAGCCCCATGTTAGGCTCTATGCTGACAGCTCAGAGCCTGGAGCCTGCTTCAGATTTTGGGTCTCCCTCTCTCTCTTCACCCCCTCCCCCTCACCTCTGTCTTTTTCTCTCTCAAAACTAAATAAACATTTAAATTTTAATAAAAAAAAGTTCTTAAACACAGAAAATCCCCCTCAAGTCATAATAATAAGGCTCTCCGAAAGCAAAGAGAGAAAACATTAAGATTTGGCATATCACCTTAGAAAGATAGCCAGCTCTGGACTAGGTCATCTTTGGAACGGGTGAGAACTGCTATTTTATAGTTTGCTAAATTTAGATCTGAGCCGCATCAAACTAAAAGTTGAAAGTTCTCTAAACTTAGATTCATGTTTGTAAATTATTTTTAAATTTGTTTTTTCCATTTTTAAGCAATTCTGGATGTTTAAGCCTGACAATATGTTTGGTACATCATGTAATGAGTGAAAAAATTGCAAACAATGGGCTATATCACACATTAGTGTTGGTTTGCAATAGCCTTTAGAAACAGACTAAAAAAAAAAAGACTTAAGGAATGAAGCCAGACACAGTAAAGTCTTGGTATTACAATTTCAGATAGGGGTTCCTGGATGGCTCATTTCCTTAAGAGTCTGACTCTCGATCTCAGCTCAGACTTTGTGAGTTCAAGCCCCACATTGGACTCCACACTGGGCTCTGTGCTGGACATGAAGCCTACTAAAAAAAATTCAGATTAACATGCTTGAAAACCTCAGCTAATTGTGTCCACTGGAATTTGAAAATATTTTCCAAATTTTATTTATTTCATTCTCAAACTATTCCAACTATATTTCTGTTTCCTAAAATATAGTGCTCACAACATTGATCTTTTCTATAAAAGAAGAATGCTATGTTTAAGAATATAGTTCTTTTCTACGTTGTGGGAAGTTTTCGGAGATTGTAGTCAAGAAAACTGCTTATAGAAAATATTCAATGAATGTAAAAGTCTGACACTCCCAAGTATAATTATAAGACGCTATATTAATACTAATTTTCAGAGTTTATAAATAAATAAGTTGTAAAAAAAAAAATTAAGTCCCAGGGATGAAAAGCACAGCATTGAGGATAGCCAATAACACTGTAATAACTTTGTATGGTGACAGATCGGAAGCATTTTGTAATGTATGAAATTATTCAATCACTAAGTCATATACCTATGTCGCAAATCACTAGGTCATAAACCAGTATATGTCAACTACACTTCAGTTAAAAAATTTAAAAAGGGGTTTGAATTTCTTTTCTAACTTATGTATTTTTTAAAGTACTTGCAAATGTCAGTCTTTAGTTGAAAATGTATTTGAAATGCACTCTGAGATAAAGTGGTTTAAAGGGTTTTGAAATTTGGGGGGGTGGGCTGTCAACGGTGGTGGTACAAATACCTGTCACGGTGCAGATGTGATGTACACCTTTTGCTTTGCTATGCTATTTCATAAATCATAATCCCTTCTTATGATAACAGTGTGTTGCTTCAAGCTGGTGAAATAATAGCTGAACACCCTTGAAGAGCTTGTGTAATGTTTGGAACATACTCCTCTGAAGATCCATAGATTTTTGGAAGCCCTGTGCTCTGTTCAGAATGGCCAAAGGGAGTTTAGAGAATCGCCATGCTGACTATGGTACATGCAAGTTTAAGTGCACTTCAAATATTTATTTTGAATCCATGCTTCAGCTAGTTCCAACGCTATTCATATTCCTGTAGCAGTAAACCAGTTAAGCATGACTGATGGAAAAGAACTATACAAATTCAAGGAAGCCTCTACAGGAAGAGGTGATGCTATAGCCATGAGCTGGGAAGCTTTTTCTAGAAAGGGCTAGATAGTAAATATTTTTTATTTTAAAGACTGTATGATCTCTTGCAACCACTGATTCTGCTGTTGCGGTGTGAAATCAGCCATACACTGTGCGTAATGAATAAGCATTGCCGTGTCCCAATTAAACTTTATAAAAAGAGACAACAGAGCAGATTGGGGCTGTGGGTTGTAATTTGCTCACACCTGTTCTAAGCAGAAGCTTTGTCATTGCTTACATTTTTTCACCTCTTTTTCTCCACAGAGAGGATTCAGAACAACATAAAATATTAGAAGGATGTTAATAGTCATCAAAACTCGAGACAAGGCCTCCAACTTATTGCTGTTGCTGAAAAGAGCTGCGTTGGGAGAGAGTAAGTGATTGCCTTTCTAATCCTACAGTCTTTATTCAGAACAAATAAACAGCTGAGGTGAGAAACTAAACTCAGAAGACTAGGTGCCCCTCTCCTTGGATGAGTCTCAAAGTCCATCCCCTGTAACAGTTACTGAGGAATTGGCTATACATGGATAGATGGTCTATGAACAAGAGGCATGAGTCAAAATCCAGGGCAAATGGACTCAGTTTCTAGGATTAAAGTGTCACAGTGCCGAGCGGCTGATGATTCGTACTCTTTGTCCCACCTCCTCTTCCTATGGCGTAAATGTAACCCATTTTTTTTCTGCTTGTTTCCACATCTAGAGAAAGAAAAAAGTGAGGGGAAGGGTAACTAAAACAAATAATTGAAGATGATCTTAGAAGAATAGACCAAAAGAGGAAATAAACAATTTGAGACAAATCTGGCTCTAAGCAGAGATTCTGAATAAGTGGAATTATTTAGGGCAGCATCACTTTTGCCTCCCCTTGCTCCACCCCAGGACTTCTAGCGCATGAGGCATTAGTGCCATTTGATGGTCCCCAAAACCTTCTCCCTGCCTTGGGCAGGGCTGGAACATCCAAGCTTCCCTTCTCTTTGCCCTCTCTCATGTTTTCAAATTTTTCAGATAATCTCACATCGCTTTGAAAGGAAGGATGATCATTTTTACACTAATGTGGAATAATTGAGAGCCCCAAATTAATCTGTAATTTATGACATTCAAGAAGTACAGGGAGATCATTTTAAGCAGTGAGGAATTCCATGCAATCCATTCAATAACACCAAATAAACCATGAGTGCTGGCTTTCAGGTCAGTACAGGCATCTGTTGCCAATATCGGCTACAAAAACAAAAACACAAATTGTGAAACTCTTCGAGCCCAAGAGTCATCTGCTTCTCTAGACTCTGAAGATCACCCTTCCTTTTAATACCCAAATATGGTGACTTGAGACTCCACCCCATTCTAGGAGGAGAATATCCTTTGGTGTTCCTGCAGATTTCAGGGGGATAGAAATCTTGATTGGCCTACTTAGCAATTTGCTGCTTAAATATCACTTGTCATCCCTGGAGATTCCTTTTCTCTTGCTGGCCCACTCTCCCCCATAGTGAACACCACCTTGGTTTCTCCATTCTTTGTGAATAACTTACAATAACAGTCTTGCATATGGCAGACTTTTTCTAAGGTTGGCAGTATGGTGGTCAATTATAAACACTGTGCCCTGTGGACCTCAATTTAAATTTAATATTAGATAGTAGGTTCTCAATAGTCATTTCTGATAATAGGAGGTGAGCTTTCCCTCTTCTCAGGACCCTTCCCCTTGACACTGGGGATCTTCCTTCCTTGCTTCCTGGCTCATTCTTGCATGCTTCATTATTCCTTTTATCCCCCTGCCCATTGTCTTCTCTTTCTATATCTTTTTCACCTTTTAGGCAGAGCAGTTTCAGTCTTTGTTTTTCAAACTCCCTTCTAAAGGTGAAGGGCTTTCTGTGCACACATATGCACAAAAAGATTATTGAGGTAATTCTTTAAATATAGATCTGGAGTGCCTGGATGGGTCAGTTGGTTAGGTGTCCAACTCTTGATCTTGGTTCAAGTCATGATCTCTTGGTTCATGAGTTTGAGTCCCACACTGGGCTCCATGCTGATAGTGAGGAGCCTGCATGGGATTCTCTCTCCCTCTGTCTCTGCCCCTCCCCTGCTCATGCTTGAGCTCACTTTCTCTCTCTCTCTCTTTCTTTCAGAACAAATAAATAAACTTAAAAAATAAATATAGAGCTTTCTCCCGAATATGAACTATGCCATCCCCTCAAATGAAACAAAAAAGGATGCAGTCAGGACTTGTGTGATAATAGCAACTTTAATTATTGACTCTCTGGCAATTTAATCACAGATACAGTCCCCTTTTTCTCAGTTCTACTTTTTGAAATCTTCTGGGCCTTTAAATCTTAAATAGTGGAACTGTTTTCCACTCCCTCCTTCTTGAAGTTCTTACACATTTTGGTTTCCATGGCACCGCACTTGCTTGGCTTTTTAAAACTCATTGAGCATGTCTCTTCCATTTCATTTCTTGGCTTTTTTATGTTCTTTTCTTTTCTTTTCCCTGGTAACCAAGCCCAAGGATTCTGGGTTAAAATACAAGTCACAGCGTGGGAGTGTCAGGCAAGTTCATGGAACTCTGAGAGGGTCCAAAAAGCCAACAGGCAAAATGACCAAATCTATTCTTTCATCTCTGATCACTCACACATTAATTAAAATGGAGAGTAAGTACATATCTGGCTATTTGTTTTACTTTTCAAGAGATAGGCTCTATTAACACCTTTTGTGACTCAGCCCCTCCTTACTTGTCTATCTGCTGGTGGTTATAAAGCACCCAGCCACTCAAGCTGGAAATATGGCATCATCATTGAAACATCTTTGCCCCTGTCCCTGGGATTCAGATGACAACTGGGTCCTTATCACATTTTCATTCCTAGCAGCCACACGTCTATCTTTTCATTTCTATTTCCAGCCCCCTTGTCCAGCCCTGTGTTGTCTTCATCTTCTGCAGTTTCTCAGGGAGACAAAAGTTTTCTGTTCTCCGAGTAGGGAACCAATAGAACGGGACCCGGAAACTCAGTGAACATAGTGTTGTTTCACTCCAGCATTTCCATATCACACAAGCATTCTGTTACTTCTGATACAGTTGCATCTGATAGGTGTTTTTAATGGGATAGAGCAAAATTTATCTGAATTCCGCTCCCAGCTAATTGGCGAGTTGTGCCCTGGCTGCGCTTCTGGAAGCTAGATCTGGCGTGGAAGTGTACGCAAAGAAGGAGGGCTCTCAGCAGCCAGACACGGAGTGAGCTGAGAACAGAACAGGGATTTGGGTGAACGCAAGTGGTGGAACTTGCCCTGGGTGGGGGGGAGGGGAGACACTCCAGCAGGGTGGTGTGGCTGCAGCTGGCCTGATGCTGAGAGTCACACTCAGGCCCATGTGCGTGATATCCTCTGGGGGCGAGGACCGGCAATACAGGTCACTTTAAAGAAAATGGGATGGTTATAAGAACACTCGTGGCCTGAAACTGAAGTCAGAAACCGGACACATATATGGCAGTTTTAGGGTCTCACTCACTTACTGTCATTTTACTCTGTTGATTTGATTAATAATTAATAAACACTTCTGCCACTCACCATTCTAGTCAATGAGGACGCAGCACTACATAAGACAGTCACCGCCTCCTCTTCTCTCCTGGAATTCTATTCTAGTGGGAGGAAGTAGAAGATCATGAAACAGGAAATAACCTAATAACAGGATGAGGAGCGCAAGGAAGGAATGAAACCAGCCAGTGGGGTAGAGAATGGCTAGAAGGATCTTACTGCAGTTTGGATGGTGAGGGGACAAGCACTATTTTTAACGGAGATGTGAATAATGAGAAGGAGCCAACCATGCCAGGAAGTTAATCCCAGATGGAAGGAAGAGGAAACACAGCAGTCCAGGGTGGGAACACAAACAGTAGAAAATTCAGTATGATCAGAGCAGAGGGGGCAACCGTGAGAAGAGACAGAGATGAGATGTGGAAGATGAGCAAATGCCACATGTTGGGAGACTTGCGGCAGGAGAATGATGGGCGAGTTTAATTTAAATGGGAAACCACTGATGGGTCATAAGGAGGGGAGGGACACTTTCATTTTTTTGCCTCCCTTCAGGGCCCAGAGAGTCACTCTGATAGCAGTTTTACTGCTCACTGCTCATCCTCTCTGTTTCCCTTTTCTTTGAGAATGGCTATCTTTTTCACTCGAAATTCCAGAGGAAACCAAGTAATTGACTAGGTAATTAACTATCCTTAATTGGGCTACCTCATGAGGTGCTGGATGAATCATGGTTGGGCCACTCTTGGGTCAGCTTTCTTGTTTTGGTACAAGCACCTGTTTAGAGGAAAACTTACTTGCTACTATGAAATGGGACCTCAGGGCTGGTGCATTTCAATCAGAATGGACAGAGTATCAGGAATGAGAGACTGATGTGTTCAATTCATACCTTCTTCTACATGCTTAAAATTAAGGAGCAAACTAATAAAAAGTTATTGAAGAAAAGGGCCCTCGGGCGGATCAATCGGTCAGTTAAGCGTCCGACTTTGGCTTAGGTCATGATCTCGGAGTTTCTGAGTTTGAGCCCCATGTGGGGCTCTGTGTTGACAGCTCAGAGACTGGAGCCTGCTTTGGATTCTGTCTCCCTCTTTCTCTGCTCCTCTCCTGCTCGCTCTCTCTCTCTCTCTCCCTCTGTCTCTCAAAAATGAATTGGCATTAAAAAAAATTTTTAAGTAATTGAAGTAAACTGCAGGTTATATTTTATACAATCATAATATTTGATAGATTATATTAAATTTGAAGTAAAATGCATGTAACGTGTATTACATTATATACTTACATTCTATATAATTAATATGACATATAATATGTAAAATAATTATATCATATAAAATTATTTACTTTCTGATGTACAGAATATATTTTCCTAGAAAACAGGGATGGTGGTTTCTGTCCAATCAGACCCAGTTTTCCTGGCCCTGGATGCATGTCTGGCAACATGGATAAAAGAGATTAGCGCCTGGGTTGTAGTCCTTGATGGAGATGTCTTTGTGCCCCTTCTTGGCAGCTCTGTGGATAATCTGCCCATATACATCTGGTGTATTGCTGTGAAATGTTGCACTCATAGCGTCTAAAACACCTGCTCCTTGTTATTTTCCTTGCTGAGAAATAAGTAGTTTACATTTTATCTTACCCACATACTTTTGATGTGTCTTAGAGATCCTGTATCAATCTGCTCAGTCATAGGTTAAACTAACAGCCATGGAATAAAAAGACATCCCTAAGATACCAAGCAAGTAGCGACAAAACCCAGAATAGAACCTGTGTATTCTCTTTCCTGTTTCAGTAATTTTTATAATTGTGTCTGGGGATGGGAAGGGGTGTAGGGAAAATAAAATAATGCAACTTGTGGGAAAACTGCAATGTAGGAATTGAATTTGGTTCGGGAAAGGCAGTGGTGAGGATAATTAAGAGGAAAATAGCACATTGAGAAAAAGAGACAATGGAATGGAAAATGAGAAAAGTGAAAATAATAGAAGGAGGGGCGCCTGGGTGGCTTAGTCGGTTAAGCCACCGACTTTCGCTTGGGTCATGATCTCACGGTTCGTGGGTTCGAGCCCCGCGTCGGGTTCTGTGCTGACTGCCAGCTCAGAGCCTGGAGCCTGTTTCAGTCTGTGACTCCCTCTCTCTCTGACCCTCCCCTGCTCGCGCTGTCTCTCTCTCTCTCTCTCTCTCCTAGAAATAAATAAAAAAAAATTAAAAAAAAAAGAAAATAATAGAAGGAAAGTATCCAATATAGAAAATTAGACAGTATGACCCATAAACCCTTTTGAAGTTGGTTAAACCCTTTAAGTCTTAAAAGAATTCATTTTTTTAAATTTTTCAAATTTTTAAATGTCTTCAATCTTTATTTTTATTTTTGAGAGATGGAGACAGACTGTGAGTAGGGGAGGGCAGAAAGAGAGGGAGACACAGATCCAAAGCAGTCTCCAGGCTCTTAGCTGTCATCACAAAGCCAACCTGGGGCTTGAACTCATGAACTTGAGCCAAAGTTGGACACTTAACTAACTGAGCCACCCAGGTGCCCCTTAAGAGAATTTTTAAATATGGCAGTGTTTTAACTAGCTTGATTTCTTTGAAGGGCTTTTGTCATGCAAGTGAAAAGTAATCAAGGATATTCTTGTCTGCAGTTCCATGTCAGATTTAAATGGCATGGCTTGACTCTTCTATAATTGCCTGATGGTTTCCCAAAGATGGTGGATGCAGAGCAAAGCAGGCTTACTGACGGGGAGAGCTTAATCCTTGAGTCAGCAACTTTCCAGACCTTGTGGGATGATCAGAGTTCGGAAGAGGCATAAAGGATTCTCTTTTTTTCTTTTCTACTATGCTTTAAGCATATCTTCCTATAAGGCTTTGCTTTGAGGATTAAAGAAACAGAATCCTTATGGTGCTTACTCTCTATGAAAAATATTCTGTTGTTTCATAAACAGAATGTGCTGCTCTAGGCAGGAATTAACAAGCTTTTTCTGTAAAAGGACAGATAGAAAATATTTTAGGGTTTGCTAACCATACTGTGTATTTAGGGCAATACACAGTTGCAACTACTTAACTTTGCCAGTGTCGTGCAAAAGGTACAAAAAGGTTTTACAATACGTAAAGGAATGAGGTACCTGGGTGGCTCAGTCGGTTAAGCATCTGACTTCTGCTCAGGTCATGATCTCAAGGTTTGTCAGTTTGAGACCCACGTAGGGCTCTATGCTAACAGCTCAGAGCCTGGAGCCCGCTCTAGATTCTGTGTCTTTGTCTCTCTTGTCTCTCTTTCTCAAAATAAATAGACATTTTAAAAATAAGTAAAGGAATTGGTGTAGCCATGTTATAACAAATTTTATTTGCAAAAAAAAGCTTATGCCTATTTGAAACTATCAAGCTAGAGGAGAAAAAAGAAAATAGAATAAAGAAAACTGAGGAGGGCCTAAGAACTTATGGGATACAATCAAGTGGATTCATATATGCATAATGAGAGTCCCAAAAGAAGGGAGAGGAATGGGAAGATAGCTTATCTGAAGAAATAATGACCTGAAACTTTTCAAATTTGAGAAAAGAAATGGATATACAAATTTGAGAAGCTCAGTGAATTCTAGCTACGAAAAACCCAAGAGGCTCACATTAAGACGCACACTGTCAAAAGTTATAGACAAAGAGAGAATCTTAAAAGCAGCAAGACAAAAGTGACTGATCATGTGTGAGGAAGCTCCTCTAAGATTATCACCAGGTGCCTCAGCAGAAAGCTTGCAGGCCAGAAGAGGGTAGAATGACATAGTGAATGTCCCAAAAGGAAAAAAAGAACCTGTCAACCAAGAATACTATATCTGACAAAACTGTTTTTTCAAAATGAAAGAGTGATAAAGACTTTCCCAGATTTAAAAAAAAAAAAAAAAAAAAAAATTNAAAAAAAAAAAAAAAAAAAGACTTCCCCAGATTTAAAAAAAAATTTTAAATTAAAACAATTTAAGAAAGACTTACCCCGATAAACAAAAGCTACAGGATTTCATCACCACTAGATTTGCCCTATAATAAATGCTAAAGGGCATCTTTCAACTTGAAATGAAAGGAAACTAGACAGCAACACAAAATCATATGAAAATACAGAAGTCTCTAGTAAAGGTAAATATATGGACAAATATAAGATCCTGCAGAATTATAATGTTGATGTATAAGTCACTTTTAATTAGTGTACAGAATTTAAAACACAAAGTCCAAAAATATAAATCTATGTTAATAGATATATAATATAAATCAATAAAATTTGAGGGGACAGAGATGTAAAGGAGTAGAGTGCTTGTGATTAAAGTTAATATCAGTTTAAAGTAGATTGTTATAATTTTATGATGTTTTATGCAACACTCTTGAGAACCACAAAGAAGATACCTTTGGAGAATGCACAAAAAGAAATCAGAATGGAATCAAAACATGTCACTATAAAAAGAAAATCTAAAACAAGGAAAAGCAGTGAGAGAGGAAAAGAAGGACAAAACAGCTACAAGAAGAAAACACCAAAATGGCAAAAGTTTTTCCCTTTCAGTAATTGCATTAAATGTAAAGGGGTTAAACTCCCCAATCTAAAGGCATAGATTGGCTGAATGAACTTAAAAACAAACCAAAATGAATTTAAAAACAAAACAAACACCAAGATCTAGCTATGTGGTGTCCACAAGAGGCTCACTTCAAATGTAAGGGCACACACAGGCTGAAACTGCAGGGATAGAAAAAGATATTCCATGCAAATGGAAACCAAAAGATAGCAGAGTGACCATACTAATATCAGACACAAGAGAAAAAAAAAGGTCTCTCTCTGTCTCTCTTCTCTCTCTCTCTCTCTCTTTCTCTCCCTGTGTGTGTGTGTGTGTGTGTGTGTGTATTTACTATTGTGTGTGTGTGTGTATTTACTATATACTATTTACCATATACTATTTACTATATACTATTTACCATAGCATCAAAAAGAAAAAATACTTAGGAGCAAACTTAGTCAAAGAGGCAAAAGACTTGTATACTGGAAGAAATTAAAGAAGACAGAAATAAATAAAAAGACATCCTATGTTCATGGTTGGAAGACTTAATATTGGTAAATGTCCATATTACTAAAAGTGACCTACAGGTTCAATGCAATCCCTACCAAAATCCTAATGGCATTTTTTTTCAGAAATAGAAAAAAAATCCTAAAACTAACATTGGAATCTCAAGGGACATGAATAGCAAAGCCAGTCTTGAAAAAAAACAAACAAAAACAAAACAGAGTTGAAGATGTCATACTTCCTGAGTTTAAAATACGTTACACAACCGCAGTATTAAAACAGTATGGAACTGATGTACAGACAGACATATAGACCGATGGAACCAACAAATCCCAGAAATAAGCCCTAACATGTATCGTCAAATGATCTTCAACCAGGGTGCCAAGACCACTCAGTGGGAAAAGTACACTCTTGAACAAATGGTGTTGGGAAAACTGAATTTTTACATGGAAAAGAATGAAATTAGACCTTACCTTCTACTATATACAAAAATTAATTTAAAATGGATATAAGACCTAAAAATATAAAACTCATAGGAGAAAATCTTTATAACTTTGCGTTTGGCAACAATTTATTGGCTATGTTGCTAAAAGCACAGGTAAAAATGCAAAACAGACAAATAGAACTACATCAATCTTAACAAAGAAATCAGTCAACTGAATGAAAAGGCAACCTACAGAATGGGAGAAAATGTTTGCAAATCATACATCTAATAAGGGGTTAATATCTAGAATATATAAAAGCTACAACTCAACAACAACAAGAACAATATGCTGGGCAGACTTGAATAGATATGTCTCCGAAGAAAAAAATGCAAATGGATGATAAGCATGTGAAAAGATGCTCAACATCACTAATCATTAGTGAAATACAAATCAAAAGTGCATTAAGATATCCCTCAGAACCATTAGGATGGCCATGATAGAAGAATAAAATAAACCAAGCAAAAACCAAACAAAAACATAAAGTAACTAGTCATGGTGAAGATGAAGAGAACTAGAACTCTTGTACACTGTTGGTATGACTATAAAATGGTGCAGCCATTATAGACAATAATATGGAGGTTGCTCAAAAAATTAAAAATTGAACTAGCATATGATCCAGCAACTGTATTTTTGGATATATATCTAAAGGAATTGAAAGCATAGCTTGAAAGAGATATTGATACACTCGTGCACTGGAACATTATTCACAATAGCCAAGAGGTAGGTGTAGTTCATTGTGCATATAATGGCATATTATTTTGCCTTAGAAAAGGAAGTTTTCTCACATTCTATGACATGCATGTACCTTAAGATCATTATTTTAAGTAAAATAAGCCAGTCACAGAAAGACAAACACTGTGTGATTCCACTTGTATGAAGTATGTGATTTTATCAAATTCATAGCAGTAGAAAGTAGAATGATTATTACCAAGGTCTAGGGGACAAGAAATGGGGAGTTCCTGTTCAATGGATATAGAATTTTGGTTTTTCAAGACAAAAAAATTCTGAAGACCTGTTTCATAACAGTGTAAATATATTGCACTACTGAACCATGAACATAAAATTTTAAGATGGTAAATTGTATGTGCCTTTTTAAAAAATGTTTTTATTTTACCTTCTTTCTTATAGTATATTTTATCTGATTTCTTAAATAGGCTCCACACCCGACATGGTCCTCAAAGTCACGAGTCCAAGATCAAGAGTCATGTGCTCTATCAAATGAGTCAGTCGAGGCGCACCGTTAGCTTTTTTTTTTTTTTTTTTTAATCACAAAGCAGGTCATGGCTTACACTTGGCCCTCAGTCCATAGTTTGCTGACCCTTAAAGTAGAGCAAGCATTTCTGAAATAGAAGAAAAAAATGAAAGTGGAATGCTTTCTGTGTTTTCCAGGGACGATGAAACAAGGCATTGTCTTGTAAATTCTCTTAAATTGTGTTAGGATTAAATATGGGGCATTTGACTAAATATTCTGTATTTGGGGGAGGGATTATTCTGGGGATAAAGTACTTTGGACCTGGGGGTTGGAGGAGGTAATGGTTTGCTCTTGGGAGTGAAGTAAACAGGGACAAAAATGACTGTGGTTTATGTTTGCTAAGTCTACATAGTGTGAAGGGACTAAGAATGGAAACAAATCATAATTTAAAAAAAAAATATGTCCAGTTGGACTTTCCTTCTTGGGATGAGGTTGGTGATAGATTCCCATGCACTCTGTCTACCAGAGCTTTTTTCCAATTTTTCTTTATGAAAGCAGCTATTTTAAAAAATGTTGGGTTCCACAAGAAACATGTTGATGTCTGTAATTGGAGGGGGTTATGATTCAATCCCTTATATGTTTTATTTGCCTAAGCTGGACTGTAAAACCTTTGGCATGGGGACCAGATCTTTTACTTGCTCAAGAACAAAACTGTACACACATAGTGCCCTATGCATCATGGTCACTACAAACATTGCATTGGACATAGTAATCCGAGGGAGAGATTAAAAGTTAATAGAATAAGTAATATTTAAAAGAGGCCTATTAAAGAAGATGGGGGCACCTGAGTGTCTCAGTCTGTTAAGTATCTGGCTCTTGATTTTGGCTCAGGTCATGATCTCACAGTTTGTGGATTTGAGCCCCATGTCCAGATCTGCACTGACGTTGTGGAACCTGCTTGGGATTCTCTGTCCCTCTCTACCCCTCCCCTGCTCACATGTGCCCTCTCTCTCTCTCTTTCTCTCCCTCTAATAATACATAAATAATCTCTCATAAATAATAAATATCTCAAATAAATAGACCTTAAAGAAGGATGCTAATTTTAAAATGGCATTAAACTGGACTGGCAGAGATGCTGTGTCCCACTTTCATGGGACCTCAAATAATGTGAAAGCAGTTCATTTCTTGTTTCTACCTTTTCTGCAGTTACTTTTGAGTGCCTTGGAGATGTGTTACTATGCATACACACACACACACACACACACACACACACACACACAGTGTGTTGTATTTATTTTCCCAATGGCAGAACATTCCTATTAATTTGTAACTTATAACTGCAGATTTTTCCTACCTATTACATCAAAGTGGATATCTGGAAATTAATGGGAGAAAAAGTTGTTGCTTTGGTAATTTATAACCCCAGTTTTCTCTCATTTTCCCCAAATGCAGCCCTTGATACATCCTGGTCCATGAACAGGGCTCTACTGTCCATCATACCTCCCCATCACATAGCAAGGACCCCTTTAAGGATTGAAAAGGTACAGGCCTCACCCCATCCAGATTCTGTGATTATGAGAAGCTCATTATCTGCACATATTAAAATGGTCAGCATTTTCCTAAATGAATATGTGCACATTGTCCCACCACGAATATTCCTTGAGGGTAAATTCCTGGAAATGGACTTTTCTGATAAAATCTTTTTATGCATTTGCCAGCTTCCTCAGAATGGTTGTGCTGATAGATTCCCAACATCAGTGTAGGGATGTGTTCCCTTTACATCTATCATAACAGCAATTAATGCAGACATATTAGTTTTGAAACAGTGATACAGGTCTCTGGTGAAACCACACACTTGGTGTTTTATGACACCTGTAATAGGTGCACTGAAGCCTCATGCCAGGAGACAATTTATGAAATGGGGCCCCAGTGGCCTCAAAATCTTCTTTTTTTGTTTATTTATTTTGAGTGGGGGTGGGTGAGTAGGGAGAGGTAGAGAGAGAGGGGGAGAGAGAAAATCCCAAGCAGGCTCTGTACTGTCAGCACAGAGTCCAATGCCAGGCTTCATCCTATGGCCCTAAGGTCATGACCTGAGCCAAAATCAAGAGCCAGACGCTTAACCGACTGAGACACCCCGGTGTCCCTTAAAATCTTCCTCTACTTTACCAGACTGGTCCCTGAATCAGACAGGTGATTTATTAAATGTGCCTTTTTATGAAGGAAGCATCTTGGAGAGGTAGAGAGCATAGCTTTAACAAAAACAATTTGATGAACACTATTGTCTTCAAAAATACCATGGAACTGGGGCACCTGGGTGGCTCAGATAGTTAAGCAGCTGACTCTTGATCTCGGCTCAGGTCATGATCTCAATGTTTGTGAGTTTGAGCCCTGCCTCAGGCTCTGTGCTGATGGTATAGAGCCTGCTTGGGATTCTGTCTCTCCTTCTCTCTGACCCTTCCCCACTTGTGTGTGCATGCATGCTCTCTCTCTCTCAAATAAATAAAACTCAAAAAATTTTTTCAAATACCATGGAACTTATTCCATAGCTAATTTAGACAGTCAGTATTTTTTGTGCATTGCATTGCCAGAAATACAAGGAACTATGCTATGAGTTTGTAGTATAGGGAAGAATAAAATATTCACTTTGACTTAGGAGCTCACAGCCTCATGGGGGTAGACAGACATGACACTCAGAGACCCATCCCCATGCAGTAAGCTCTCGCCAGCATGTATGGCCTGGTGGAAGTGTGCTCTGTTCTCTTGTGAGCACAGAAATAAAGGGAAACATCAAGCCCCTCCCCTGTGCAGCTATTGGAATGAAATGAATGACCATAGTCATTTAGTACCTTCTTCCATTTAAAAATGGTACATATGGACACCGATGTCACTTTAGTCCAAAATGTCAAATATTTCTCCTGATCTATGAAAACAACATCACCAAATAGCAGAATGAGTGTGATCCCAAAATCCCAAATAAGAGCAAAGAATGAGGAGAATTTTGTCTTTAGCCAAAAAGACCCATTTGCCTCTTCCTACTTACATCTTCTCTTTGAAAATCAGTGCCATATTTTTTAGGGGCTTTAATTCATGATTACTGATTTTGGATTGTCAATAAAAGCTAGATTTAAAGGGAAAGGCATAATTTCTCCAATCCCGGAGTGATTTAGAATAGACGGGCTTGAACAGAAGATGTTCAGGTAACTGTCAGTCTTTCAGGGGTTTTCATTTCCTGAGCATCTTTCCCTCCCACCCCCCCACCACTTCTTGTAGGAATGGCACACTAATTAGAATGTTTACAGCATGGTACTAAAGTGATAAAACAGAACTCAAAATTACAGTGACGCCTGGATTACATCTGCGTTAAAATAGGTATGCGTGTGAGAAAAACTAGAAGGGAATAACCCTGAGGTAAAACCATTTATCATGTTAGAGGCAGGGAATTGACGTGATGTATTTTCACCTTTAAAACTTCTTTAATATTGCCATCCTGACTGCTTCTATCATTTTGAAAGTTTCATGATAATAATGTCAGCAATAAATACCTTATCTGAGAGAGGATCAAAGTTAACACCGAGCCCTGCCAAGGTTGTGCCCTGACTTGGAAATTCTACTGGTCAGTGAAATCGTAAACAAACATGTGAGCAGCTGATGTTGGGTGGCCAGCTTTTACATTTACAAGTAAGAAAAGAAATGTATCCACCATCCTCTGTCACAGTCTTTTTCAAAATGAGAGGCCATTTCAATGCTAGAAAACTACTTAATGAAGCATCAGAGGCAAGGGGGGTATGAGTGTTGAGCGTAGGTAATCACCACACGCCTGTGGGTACCTGGTTCTGGTGCGGTAGTAGCTAGATATCAGCACTCCATCTCAATGTACAGAGCTGGAAGGTTTCACCAGTGCCTCCTATAATCAACACTGTCAGTTGCACATGAAACATTCATTTCCTCCCCTTTTCTTTCCTATTGTGACACCTATTCCATGTCGTCTTCCAATTTTTAAAAATTAACATCCACCCTGGTTCCAGTTACAGAATGGGATCCAAATTTAGTGCATGTCAATTAGAACATGGTCCTCCCCCAATTGCTGTTTACATATACAGTAGGTATGTGACCTAATCTCACTGAACAGGAAGACTTACAGGTTTTATCTCTAGGCTGACCAGTGACCAACATGTCTTGGTTTGTCTGTGACAGTCTTAGTTTATGCTCATTTTCTTGGTGTGACTATTCATGGTCCCCCCCGCCCCCTACTTTCATTCTTAAAAGCACGGTGGTTTGGAAAACAAACTACAGGTTTGCTCATCCTTATTGTAAACCATACTTGGGAGAGATTTTTTTTCTTTTCCCTCCCACTAAATATACCCCCAAATTTATGCATCCTTGTTAACCATCATCTTGACAATCTGAGGGGTGCCTGCTTTGGGATTCTGACCCTGAGGTCTGAGAAGTGAAGACAAGAAACCAAAGAACTTAATGACCCAGTTGAGTTGTTGATTGTAAGAAGCCTGGATCCTACTTTGTCCGGGACTTCTATGAGTCAACAAAGAGTATTCTTGTATATGACAGATGAACTTGTTACTCTGTTACTTGTAGACCAGATGACCCTAGTGATGTATATCCCAATGAATCACATGCTACACACAGGTCAGACTTTTCTGGGATATAAATGCCCTTGTAAGAACTTGGCCAATTCTATTGAAAGCACTGTGTTTTTCCAAAAGAAACAACAATTTCTTCCCATTAAAGACAAATGGAATACTCCTAGAGCAGTATTTCTCAAACTTCAATGTGCATAAGAATCATATGAAGATCTTAAAATGCAGATTCTGATCAGTAGATCTCGGTGAGGGCTAAGAGTTTGCATTTCTTAACAAGCTCCCAGATAAAGTTGAAGCTGCCTGCACCCCTGACCCCATTAGGTCTAACAAGGTCCTAGAGGACTCACAATTTTAAACTATTAATATCGTTGAATAATCTCTATGGATTTTAGCCTCCTAAATTATGAATTATTTGGTCTCCTAGTTTCCTTCCAACTCACAAAATCTGTTTAGCTATGTTTCTGGTAGATAATTTCCCAAGGCTATCCAAAACAGACAGATGTTTGATGGAAGGCCTGGAAGATACATTAAAGATATTATGAAATGGAATCAATGTTCCTATTTGTTTAGGATATAAAAGGATACGGACTTTTTACAGAAAAAAAATTGAAAGTCGCTCATTTTGACTTTTTGCTTGTTGGACAATGGAGTGTGATATAAACTGGTGAGGAGATCGCTGATGCCAGTTCAGAATCTGGCTGACAACGAAACCCCATCACATTTCACCTTGCTGAGTGTCTTTTGCTCATCTTTATGTAGAGATCAGACCATTTCTAAATTCCTTTTCAGAACCAAAGCTCTGCAAACACAGTAAGCAACTTTCTGTCAGTGGTTTCAAAACCCTTTGAGACTATGGTGTTTGTGGCAAGACCAGAGGTTTTTCCACGGAATGGTCCTTTCACATCCTCTGGCTTCAATGCCTGTAGCCAAAGCCAGTGTTGGATACTCAGAATCCCCAGTGACTGACACGTGAAGCCGGGAAGTTTCTGGTGTGAGCAAGATGAGTGATTCGCAAATTTCAGTATGCATCAGAAGCACCACGAGTCTTGTTAAAATGTAGATTTTCAGGGCGCCTGGGTGGCTCAGTCGGATAAGCATCCAACTTTGGCTCCGGTCATGATCTCACGGTTCGTGGGTTCGGGCCCCGTGGTGGGCTCTGTGCTGACTGCCAGCTCAGAGGCCTGAGCTTGTTTCAATTCTGTATCTCCCTCTCTCTCTGACCCTCCCCTGCTCACGCTGTCTCTCTCTCTCTCTCTCTCAGAAATAAATAAAACATTTAAATAAATAAATAAACTATTAAAAAATTTTTTAAAAATACACGTGGATTTCCTGGGCCTTACCCTCAGGAGGTCTGATTCAGTAAGTCTGGGAGAGAGCCTGAGAATCTGCATTTTTAAGTCCTCAGCTGATGCTGATGAGCCTGTTCCTGGGCCACACGCTAAGAACCACCGACTAAGCCTGTAAACCTCAGTGTTAAACCTCAAGTTCTTCCTATTTGATTGGCTGATCCTACCCTTCACAATTCCTACATCAGTGTGTGAGGTTCTGTATATGGGAGCCAGTGTATGTCGTAGAAGTCCCCAGGCTTTCTCTCTCTTGGAGCCTGAGTCATGGGTTAATTGCTGTGTTTCTTTATGCCTCTTGTGGAGTGAATTTTCAATGGACAAATTT
Organism: Crocuta crocuta; assembly: GCF_008692635.1. Classification (NCBI taxonomy): domain Eukaryota; kingdom Metazoa; phylum Chordata; class Mammalia; order Carnivora; family Hyaenidae; genus Crocuta; species Crocuta crocuta. Next base: position 5,248,554 of record NW_027530857.1, read on the forward strand.
TAAGGACACAGTTTTTAAAAACATAAGTATCAAGATAAACATGCAAGTTACTTGTAATTCTCCCACAAGGACTGAGAAAATATTACATGTTGATGTATTTTCTCTTGTTTTTTTTCTTTTTTGGGAATTTTGCTTTCTGTATAATTTGGAACCCTGGTTCTTTTTCTTTCCTCTTCACACAACGGCATGATTGCTTTCTCATTTATTTGAAATCATGGTATTTCGACATGACTATTAGTATGATTTAACTATGTGCCCCATGATGAAATACTCTGTTTCAGAGTTTTTTGTAATTTTCAGTGGCCAGTGACATACATTTTTACCCATAGGCTCTGAGTACTTTCTTAAGATGTATTCCTAAAAGCAAAGTTACTGGCCGAAATTTTGAGCGTGTTTAAAGTTCTTTTTAAAAATTTTTTTTTAATGTTTTATTTATTTCTAGGAGAGAGAGACAGAGACAGCATGAGCAGGGGAGGGTCAGAGAGAGAGGGAGTCACAGATTGAAACAGGCTCCAGGCTCTGAGCCGGCAGTCAGCACAGAGCCCGACGCGGGGCTCGAACCCACGAACCGCGAGATCATGACCTAAGCGAAAGTCGGACACTTAACCGACTAAGCCACCCAGGCGCCCCGAGCGTGTTTAAAGTTCTTAACTCTTGCTGAATGGCTTCCCATACAGGCTCCAACCACCTTTTCCTTCTCTGCACACTGCAGGAGAAATATTTTACTTCTTGCCTCCAGTGAGTCTTCTCTTAAAATCCTCTGTCAATTTGGCACATCTGGGTGGCCCAGTCGGTTAAGCCTCTGACTTCTGCTCAGGTCATGGTCTCACCACTTGTGAGTTTGAGCCCTGCATCGGGCTCAGTACTGACAGCTCAGAGCCTGGAGCCTGCTTTGGATTCTGTGTCTCCCTCTGTCTCTGCCCCTCCCCTGCTCACCCTTTCTCTGTCTCTCAAAAAATGAATAAACATTAAAAAAATTTTAAAAATCTTTGTCAATTTAATAGTGACATTTGGCATGTCATTATTGTTTTAAATTCATGTTTCTTTGGTTATCCCCTGGAATGTAAACCTTTTTATTTGTTTCCTAAGCATTTCTATTTTTATTACTGTGATTGTCGGTTTCTGTATATCTATTTTTGAAAAATATTTCACTTCATATCTTTTCAGGCTGTATATGCCTTCTGAGGAAAATATAGAATTAACATTAAACAAAAAGAGAAAAAATACTCCTAATCCAACAATACAGAATTAATCACCATAAACATGTTGCCAGACATTTTTCTTTGCATATGTGTATACATTTGTCTGCATTCCTTCCTAAATTTTGCTTACAAACATAAGGAGCATTTTTAGGAGCTGTTTGCCAAAGTGATGTTACACTGTACATGCAGTTTATATCCTATCTAAATGTTAAAAATATAAACATGTTTTAATTTTTTTATATGTAGCTAAAATCTCATTTCAAGGTACTGAATGGAATTTAATACTACATACGCATACCATATCAAATCTAGTCTCTATGATTTAACAATTGTTTGTAACAGAAGCATACCAGGGAGAAATTTCTAGAAATAGAGTTTCTACAGATACGTACATATGTGTTTTTCTATTGGTTATAAGTAATTTTCTAAGAGTATTATTATAGAAAAGATAGGCTGCTATATATTATGATGATTAAATTAAAAATAGGTTATACTTAGCATACTGCCAAATGATTTACTTTATATCTTTCCACTTATCATATATTGACCAACTTTCCCATTGATGTACCCAGCTGTATCTCAACTTTTTAGTGCCCTCCTACTCTTCCACCTTAGGGAGGAACTATAGTGTAACATTTCCTTTACGGTTAGAGGTTGAGACTGTCATATTTTCTCCATTGTGTATCTATGTACATTTGTGAGTCTTCCTTTTAGAGAAACAGATAGAGGCGGAAATGCCAGGTCATCAACATTTTAAATACCAAAATATATTTCCAAATTGTCCGTCAGAAAGTTTTACAAGTTATATTCCCATTCATAGTGTATTAGAATGTCCATTATCATATGGAGTATGGACATTTAAAAGCTTTGACTATATGTTGTTAAATGATCTGAGTCCAACTTAGAAAATTTGAACCCACCTAGGTTGCCTTTGCTAATATCGAAGGAAAGAAGGGAAAATAAGGGAAGGAAAGGGGATGGAAAATCAAAGGAAGAAAAAAACCCCACTTCACCATGTCATTAATTATAACCTTAATGTGTTCGCTATTTTGATTGGTAGTAAAAATGATTACATTTAATTTTATATGTAACTTCTACACAGAAAAATACTATGGAAGTGATATTGTGTTTTTTACTCCAGAGTAACCGATCTATTAATGAATATCCTTTACCCATTTTCCTCCTGAAGTACTGGTATCAATCATTCTTACAGGTTTATAGGAGACTTTTGAAGCTCAAGGTCTTTAAATCACTAGCATTGATATCTTTGGTGGGCTCCTAACATG